>NW_024067582.1:290134-348565 GCF_015533775.1 Penicillium roqueforti
CTTAATCACCCGGTTATTACTTCGCGACTCACATTAACTCCCTCACGCTCTGCGCTGTGACCCGTGTTTTACCCCCCCCCCCCCCCCCCCGGTCTCAAAATTGAAGGAACAGAAAATTCGCTGAAATGTTGGATATACCGAGTTTAAAACACAAGGGTTGACTTGAATACAGTGTCCCCTCAGCACCTTAGCAGAATTCTCGTGCCCTATATCCTCCAAGTCAAATATCGACCGGAGATGATGCACAGGCTGGCTGTAGTCTTTCGTGCCGACGTCGTTGACGTGGGGGATAGGGATCCCGGCCTACGAGGAGGTGGGGAATTTCCGATTACGCTTCGGAGAGGTTTCCGATGAAATAGGTTAACTGCTCCGTAGTCTGCTCTGAGATAACGCGAACTACGTCGAAATAATGTACAACATATGCTCTCCGGAGTACTCCGTGCAAACCTTCAAATTCGGGCTCGGCTTGCCGATCCCGGCGTCTAGGGCACAGACCAGAAAATTTGGAGATGTGAAGAATGGGTAAATTGATCCGTATCTCTTTTCTAATGGGATAGAAATTCGAATTAAGAAACCTATAAACGACCAGGCATTCTTCTCTTTATCTAGAAGCTTGGAGTCCGACCTACTATATGCGACTCGGGAATGGAGACAAAACAGCCTCAACCACCATTAGAATATTAGCACTTTACTGCAACAGTTCGCTTCTAATATCAACGCTCAAATCGTATAATACACAAGATCCTCCTTGATATGTTGACTAACATCTGACAGGCATCATTCAGGTCCAGTGACTAACAAGTTACATCATTCATCTATATAACACCACATAACTATCATCAATTGTTCGCCCGTTTGTACAAAAATATTTCATTGCAGTACAATATGGCATCCATATCACCCTCCCCGTCCCGCTCCGCCCTTAGGAACAAGGCACACCGATATCGCATGCTCGCCCACCTACTCTCCATACTAGACCGATACCTTTCGTGGCCACTTCCCCCAGGACCAAGCGTCGGAATTGCTATTCCGTCCACAGTCAGCAAAGCCCCGGGATCAATCCAACTCTACTTCTTCACCGCACCCTCAAACCCCCTCTATCCTCGCAAGCAAACCAAGCCATGCCCACCCCGTCCCGTCCTCATCAACTTCCACGGCGGAGGCTTCTCCATCGGCCATGCTCGTGATGATGCCCGCTGGGCCGGTACCGTGGTAAATGCCTACCCAGATGCTGTGGTAATAAGCGTTAATTACCGTCTAGCCCCGGAGCAACCCTTCCCCGTCGCATTAGAGGACGGCGTCGGTGCTATACTATGGCTATGGCAAGAAGCAAAGAAGTACAATCTTGACAAAACGCGCTTCGTGCTCAGCGGAGCCAGCGCAGGCGGGAACCTCGCTCTAGCAATGCCATTCAGACTGCACGATGAACTACAGAAAAAGCGCTGGGCGTCGATACGCGGGGAGGTAGCGTTGGCTGGTTTGGTAGTATTCTACGCCGGCACCGACTGGACACGAACGCGGAAAGAGCGTGACGCTACAAATCCTATCGCCCCACAAAAATCCATGATTTCTCCTTCTTTATTCAAGTTCTTCGACGATTCCTATCTTCTCGCTGCGGGTTTACCGATACGGCCGGGGACGGGCCGGGTGGATATGTCGCATCCTTATCTTTCGCCTGGTCTGGCACCTGCATCTCTGTTGCATGCGGCGTATCCGCCTGCTGTGGCAATCTATACTTGTGGGTGGGATCAATTGCTTGTTGAAGGAAATACGTTCCGGGAAAGACTTGGTGGGTTCGTTGAAGACGGGAAGATGGCGAGTATAGGCGGGTTTGTGATTGAGGATGCTGTTCACGGATTTGATAAAAAGCCCTCTTTCTGGAAGGGGAATCAGGTGCGTGAAAGGATGTACGGGGATGCTATTAAACAACTGAAGGTGATGTGGAAGATGGATTGAATTGATTCTCAAGCCCTGTAGGTACCTGGATTAGTATAGCACCTGTGCACACCCAGGTTTCAGGCTGCAATTGCAACTTGTTCTCTATAATGCGGCATTTGAGGGATCAAGGGGCCCCGAGGAGATATTTGCAAGAAGGTTGGAAGTATGTACTATAAGAATTTTGGGACTGTTATAAGGACCCTAATTGCTAATTCGACCCCCCCCCCTTTGGTTTAATGGGACCCCCCTCTGCCAGATTCTGCCATATCAAACCTTACATATAAGGCATCAATTTAATTCTGTCTTGCTAGGGAGTTCGACACCAGGGCGGTGTGGCTGGCGGTAAGCTGAGTCCAGGGTCGCATTAGCCAAAAAAGGGGGGCCCCTCGAATTTAAGACAACTTGTGAATACCATGTCTAATAACATCATGAGTACGGAGTATAATTTTTATTCAAACGTCCTTGAAGTTATAACATTAATATTTGATCCAAATTATACTGATTGTACTCAAAGTCCTCCAATACTAGTTTAGTCAATGTGAAACGGGACAGGATGGAACCAAAAACTCCCCGTATTTACCACGCATTCGGGAATGCCTTGTGGTAAATATATTCCCCCTTTTGTCGCTCATAGAAACCCATTGCCTCATCGCAGATATCCATATTTACCACATTCATTCGAATATCATACTGTCTGATCCGCTTCTCCATCGGCTCCGCAATTGCCATATACTCAGTTCTGACAACAGCAGTTTGAGCAAGATCAGCAGTCTCATGCAGTGAAAGCTGACCCCTTCGCAAGATGGAATAGAGCAGCCTCAAGTTCTCAATTTCACTTTCATAAGCCTCCAGAATATGGATCACGGATAGAAGGGTCGAAAGTGATAGACCCCGGAAAAGCTTCAACGAAGCAATTCCATTGTTGGTCTCGCTTCGAAGAAAATGACGCCTGAGAACTTGAAGCTCGCCAACTCGGTATGTGCGAGTCAAGCCGGCCCCGAGAGAAAGTGCTTCCAGTCGTTCGACATGGTATCGATCCTCGTTATCATCGATCTGATAAAGGCCTAGCCAGACTTTCTTCCAGAGTTTCACAATTCGACCCTCCAGTTGGCTGCGAGTCGAGATTGGCTTTTCAAGAACTGCGCCGTCGAAGGAATATTGAGGAGGATCATCAACTTGACCATTCACTTCAGTCTGGTCACATCCTCGGCTAGCGGAGATGCTGTGAAGAGGAGGTGTGGTGGTAGCAACACACCACAGCTTAGCACTGAACCTGCCATTAATTTTTGGCAAGCAATACCACGAAAAGGCTGGAGACATACTTGCTGCGGGCTTTGACTGCACCCTTTGATGAGGGAGTGGATAAATGGAAAAAGTCCAACACCTTTGGGAGAAATCTGTGAGCGCGATGGGGCTTCATTGCTACCAAAGCTGCACAAGAACACCGCAGAAGAAGCCGGAATGGTTTCTAGGGCGAGAGATACATCTTCCCTGCTCCTAGAGTGGAATCTAGAGATTTATCACTACTGAACCGGAGAGTAATATGCTGTAATCATGGCGTGCTGCTCTATCTAGCTTTTGCATTGATAAATGCAGTCAAGATTTGTCTGATATGCTTGACTAACCTGTCCTAGAATGACGAGATCATGATTGTAGAGTTACTCTCGTCACACCTGTTTGGTAGACTAACACAAATAGGGTTCTCTTGTGCTGTAGTAAAACGAGTTGGTAAATGTTGTCGGTAATCAATTCCGTAGATGTTTATATTCCTAGATAGGTAGGAAGGTAATGCTGACAGCACTGCTCATTATGTTTCCGGGCACGAGGTGCTTCATTCCAAAATAAAAGCTATATAATTTGAAAGATCAGCCTGAGAATCAAAGAATCGAAGCGGTCAACCTTCGTGGGTCGAAAGCAGCTGATACTGACACGCCTAGATATGATTGCCTAGGCATTAGGCCCCATCAACTCTTCTTCTTAATGCAATCTATTTAGAACTACATGAACAATATGGATTTGAGATACTTAGGACAAGAGCAATGGTAACCCCCAAAAAAAGTAATGAATACAAATCGGCGAAGCTTGTTCAGTGGGAAACAACCAGGGCGATTATATTTATTAGATATGAGAAAATACACTAATTAAAACCAGCAGCCAAAGAATAAGGATCAAAAGCGCAGAACTAATGGCATTCAAGATGACTCCATGACATCCATGTCCATATTGTACGATCGATGACTTCATGATCGGAGACAACTCAAACTGCGGGGGATTTAAATGCATCGTACGTCGATACGACCTCCTAGAACTTAGTAGAAAATGTTTGAAATTAATTGTTCACATTTAGTAAGTTTATGGTTGGTAGGCTCAGAAAGAAAGAATCGCACGATATAATAGAACCGGACGCGATGACCTCACTACACATGACACATGTACTCGTTTACAGTCTACAAAATCAAGCAAATAAGAGACGCTCTGGATAATATTGCGGTTCGTTCCTGTTCCGACACCCCGAGTTCCCTTTTCGCAATGATACTTGACGTAATACCTACACCCCTTTCCATTTTCTTGACATTCATGATATCCATGCGGAGTGATTCTGTTTATACTTATCGTCGCTAACCGACGTGTTGCGCTCAGCTACATATATAGTCATCCGATATCACGTTGTCTCATAATCGCATACCTCAAAAGGCCTGGGCTCAGCCTCAAAAAACGACCATGGCAAACGACCATTCTATGGAAAGCGAGTCCGCATCATCTACAAACCCAGAACACATTCCTGAAAATTCCGTTTCTTCCTCTGAGGGTTCATCTTCGCGAGCCAGTTCGTCTCCATCCGAAGCTTACACGCCAACCCGCACTGCCTCATCAGACACCCAGGCAGATTCCACGGCGCCAAAGAAAACTGACGATGGCCTCGCACGTACTAAATCTCGACACAAAGCCTCCGGTCATGATCCTCAGGGAGAGGAATGGGCCCAGATAGAAAGACTGATCTCACGGATGTTCGGCCCTGAGCGCAAAGCAAATTCCGAAGAAGAGAAAACACGTCATGTTGGAGTTCTATGGAAGAACCTCACTGTAAAAGGTGTCGGCCTCGGAGCTGCTCTACAACCCACCAACGGGGATATTTTTCTCGGCTTACCACGGCTCATCAAGCAACTACTCACTCGGGGCAGAAAAGGTGCCGGGGCCAAAAAAGCAGCGATACGAACTATCTTAGATGATTTCAATGTGAGTATATTTCTCACCCCTAGAGATATGCCCGACTGATCTCGTATCAAGGGTTGTGTTCGTCCGGGGGAGATGCTTCTTGTTCTGGGCCGCCCTGGCTCTGGCTGTTCCACTTTCTTGAAAATGCTTGGCAATCAACGAGCGGGCTACGAAAGCATTGAAGGCGATGTGCGGTATGGCGGCACAGACTCTGAAAAAATGGCAAAGGAGTATAGGTCAGAAGGTGTGTCCCTGTCTGTGTGACCATGATTCCGAACTAAAACTATCAGTCTTGTACAACCCTGAGGATGATCTCCATTATGCAACTTTGACTGTGCGAGATACACTGCTTTTTGCCTTGAAAGCTCGAACCCCCGACAAAGCCTCAAGAATACCAGGAGAAAGCCGAAAGGAATACCAGCAGACATTCTTGACCGCCATAGCTAAGTTGTTCTGGATTGAACATGCTCTGGGAACCAAAGTTGGGAACGAACTCATTCGTGGAGTTTCTGGGGGTGAGAAGAAACGAACCTCAATTGCGGAAGCTATGGTTACAAAGGCTAGTACCCAGTGCTGGGACAACTCTACCAAGGGTTTGGACGCCAGTACAGCGCTAGAGTATGTTCAAAGCTTGCGAAGTCTAACAAATACCGCCAACGTTTCAACGATAGTAGCTCTCTACCAGGCATCGGAGAATTTATTTGACCTTTTTGACAAGGTGATCTTAATCGAAGAGGGAAAATGCTCTTTCTTCGGCCCTACCCAGGACGCAAAGGCCTATTTCGAAGGACTGGGCTTTGAATGCCCCCCGCGTTGGACAACTCCCGACTTTTTGACTTCTGTCAATGACCCCTATGCGCGGCGTGTCAAAGATGGCTGGGACGACCGAATTCCTCGGAATGCAGCTGAATTTCAAGCTGCATATCGCAAAAGTGATACTTACCAAAGCAACCTAGCGGATATGAAAAGCTTTGAGGGCGATATCGAAAGCCAAAGGCAGGAGAGAGAGGCTGCAAGAAGTGAGGCCAAACGAAAAAACTTCACCATCTCATTCTACAAACAAGTTATGATTCTCACACATCGTCAATTTCTGGTAATGATTGGT
Source organism: Penicillium roqueforti (assembly GCF_015533775.1). NCBI lineage: Eukaryota > Fungi > Ascomycota > Eurotiomycetes > Eurotiales > Aspergillaceae > Penicillium > Penicillium roqueforti. The sequence goes on from NW_024067582.1 coordinate 296,394, forward strand.
GATAGAGATTCGTTGATTGGAAAGTGGAGTATGATAACCTTTCAAGCTCTCATTATTGGTAGTCTATTTTACAACCTTCCCGATACAAGGTAAGCAATTGCCCCTCTAAATGCGAAGAGACTCCATATGGCTCACCGTTTCAAGTTCTGGCGTTTTTACTAGGGGTGGTGTGATGTTCCTTATACTGCTTTTCAATTCATTGCTTGCTATGGCAGAGCTGACAGCAGCATTTGGGAGCCGACCAATTTTGATGAAACACAAAAGCTTGTGAGGACTATAAAAAAAAAAGACAAAATGATGGGACTAATCTTTTCTAGCTCTTTCTACCGGCCAGCAGCATATGCGCTTGCCCAGGTTGTGGTTGATGTGCCTCTCGTGTTCATACAAGTCGTTCTATTTGATATCATAGTATACTTGTGAGTCTCATTGGATTCTTTACGTGGATCAAACTGATGATGGATTTAGCATGGCAAATCTTGCTCGAACACCCTCACAGTTCTTTATAAATCTGCTTTTCATTTTCATTCTCACAATGACTATGTACTCCTTCTTTCGTGCCCTGGGGGCTCTATGTGCCTCATTGGATGTTGGTGAGTGGAACAAACCTCTCGGAATCAAGAAGTCTTCAATAACACTATATAGCCACCCGCCTCACTGGTGTCGCCATACAGGCATTGGTTGTGTACACAGGTGAGCCCAGCAGAATGGAACCTAATATTCGAGTTTAATGGCCAACAAAATTCAGGCTATCTCATCCCACCGTGGAAAATGCACCCATGGTTAAAGTGGCTCATTTGGATCAACCCTGTCCAATACGCATTCGAGGCATTGATGGCCAACGAGTTCCACAATCTCCAGATCAAATGTGAAACGCCCTACATTGTGCCTGATGGGCCAAATGCTGTGCCTGGTCACCAGTCATGTGCAATACAAGGCAGTGATATAGACCAGTTGATCGTTCATGGTCCCAAGTATATCCAAACGGCGTACACTTACTCCAGGGCTCACCTGTGGCGGAATTTCGGCATCATTACAGGATGGCTTATCTTTTTCGTCTGCTTGACAATGTTGGGAATGGAATTACAGAGACCTAATAAGGGCGGCAGCTCGGTCACGGTGTTCAAAAGAAGTGAAGCCCCCCAAGCAGTTCAAGATGTCATCAAGCAATCCGGCCCCCGAAAAGATGAGGAATCCACAGAGGCGGATGGCGCAGCATCCAACGAAAACAACGGCGACACGAGTGTACCTCATGAAAAAGTCCGGGATATTGCTACAAACACGGCAATCTTTACATGGCAAGACGTTGACTACACCATTCCATACAAGGGTGGACAGAGACAACTTTTGCAAAATGTTAAAGGGTATGTCAAGCCTGGTCGGCTGACTGCATTGATGGGTGCTTCTGGCTCGGGGTAAGCACGTAACAAGGTTGACTTCATTCTTGATGCTAATGTCTGACTAGCAAAACCACCTTGCTCAATGCGCTAGCACAGCGCATCAATTTTGGCGTGGTCACCGGCAACTTCTTAGTTGATGGGAGGTAGGATATCTTTGAGTATTTCATTGAGAATGAATATTAATATTTTCAGGCCTCTCCCAAGGAGCTTTCAGAGAGCCACGGGATTCGCCGAGCAGATGGACATTCACGAACCCACTGCTACTGTGCGGGAGTCTCTTCGGTTCTCCGCTCTGTTGCGGCAGCCGAAAGAAGTCCCATTAAAAGAAAAGTATGATTATTGTGAGACAATCATTGACTTATTAGAAATGCGTTCCATCGCCGGGGCAATTGTTGGATCCATGGGCTCAGGCCTCAACCAAGAGCAGCGCAAACGACTCACAATTGCAGTTGAACTAGCAAGTAAACCAGAGCTTTTGCTATTCCTAGATGAACCCACGTCAGGCCTCGATTCTCTGGCCGCGTTCAACATTGTACGCTTCCTTCGCCGACTCGCAGATGCCGGTCAGGCCATTCTCTGCACAATACATCAACCTTCTGCTGTCTTATTCGAGAACTTCGATGAGCTCTTGCTACTGAAAAGCGGTGGAATTGTTGTTTATAATGGGCCCCTTGGAAACGACTCCAAGACGCTGATTGATTACTTTGAACAAAACGGCGGGAGGAATTGCTCACCACATGAAAATCCGGCAGAGGTGTGTATTATAAAGCTGGATGTATTGGTTCCCACTGATATTCGATCTAGTATATGTTGGAAGTCATTGGAGCCGGAAATCCCGATTATAAGGGACAGGACTGGGGTAATGTATGGGCCAACTCGCCAGAATCCAAACAGCTTTCTGGGGACCTTGAAGGTATAATCGCCTCTCGTCGCAACGCTCAAAATGACCAGAAGGTTGACGACGATCGCGAATACGCGATGCCTCTCTATGTTCAAACAGTCGCAGTCACTAAGCGCGCATTCGTGGCTTACTGGAGGATCCCAGACTACATCCTTGTAAGTCACTAGGTCTCAAAAAACAAGCCCGAATGACTTGCCTAATTGCCAACTAGGGTAAATTCATGCTCCACATCTTTACCGGCCTTTTCAACACCTTCACATTCTGGCATTTGGGAAATAGCTTTATCGACATGCAATCACGACTTTTCTCTGTTTTCATGACCTTGACGATAGCCCCACCGCTGATACAGCAACTCCAACCACGATATATTCATTTTCGAGGCCTTTATGAATCTCGAGAGGCTAACTCAAAGATCTACTCTTGGGCTGCCTTTGTGACGAGCACAATCATCCCAGAACTGCCATACTCGGTTGTTGCCGGGTCCATTTACTTCAACTGCTGGTAAGTATCTATTGAGAAGGCATTTCATCTCTCCCCTCTGACAGAAATATAAAAGGTACTGGGGAACTTGGTTCCCGCGCGACTCGTTTACCTCCGGCTACGTTTGGATGTCGATGATGCTTTTTGAACTATATTATATCGGCCTTGGTCAATTCATAGCTGCAATTGCACCAAATGTGCTATTTGCAAGTTTGCTCGTGCCAACTTTCTTTACCTTTGTTGCTTCCTTCTGCGGCGTTGTCGTCCCTTATGTCGCAATACCGCATTTTTGGCAAGCGTGGATGTACTGGCTTACGCCTTTCCACTATCTGCTTGAGGGATTTGTTGGAGCCATCACCCATAATGTCCCCGTGCGGTGTATTGAGCGCGAAGAATCCCGCTTTAGCACTCCACCTGGCATGAACTGCCAAGAATATGCTGGGTCTTATGCCGAAAAATCCGGTGGATATGTCCGAGACATTGGGAATGGAATGTGCTCATTCTGTCAATACTCAGTCGGTGATAATTTTGTAAGTTTCGCTTCTGAATTTCTTGACCAGCAGACTTGGAGCATAGCTAACTAGAACTTTGTTACATTTTTCAGGCTAGTAGCCTCAATGTTTTTTACTCGCACAAATGGAGAGATTATGTGAGTATCGTGATCTATACCCCTTTGACTAACCTTCAGAGTGCCAGATTAATCTAACATCCATTAGGGGATCATCTGGGGATTCATTATCTTCAACTTTGCTGTTGTTTTCATCTTCTCCTGGTTGTATTTGCACGGTATCAGCGACGTGAAACGCTGGCTCAGTGCGCGTAAGACGAGAAAGAGCAAAGCTCGTCCTTGAACATGGTTACACCGTGTCTTCCATGCTGCGCATGAGTGCATCGTGTGCTAGACTCTCCAGGCTTAGTGTTGTAATTCCCCCTATCCGCGTGTGTCATTGATCCAACATGATGTCCGTGTCTTGATAAGGTAGAGGGAAGTTTCTATGGTCATGACAAATATATAACAATTGCAGTTCTTGATTCTGATTTGTTCGAAGTACAATATGCACCCAGGCAGTCACATTGATTCTGCTTGATCTATTGGTCGAGGTGCCTAGTTACATTGCAGAGACTATCTCAATACTTGCATAGGTAGCATTGAAGTGGTTTCACACGATATATACATGCAATTCATCAGTAGATCAATAAGTCCGACATAGATAAATCTCCATGTGCCTTGGCCCACAAAAATTGCTCGCGCAGCTCCGCGCCCAAAAGCTTGGCATTTCCTGTTCATCTTTCTCACCTCCCTCTCATCCACGTTGAATTTTCCCTACACCAGCTTGCTGCTTCTGGTCGCACTATATCATATGTCATGACATTATAAGCTGAAAAGCTTACTATCTATTTCATTCATCTCATCTTTCTACGTCCCCGACCATGAAGGAAGAAATAGAACCCTCCAGAGAAACCCCCGACGGCTCGACCGCTGGTGACGAGTCGAAGGCCAGTCTTGCTGCAAAGGATCGCAAATGCCAGTACTGCCAACAAGCATTTACCTCTTCATCATTAGGTCGACACCTCGACCAATTCCTTTTTAAGAAGAAACCTGACGGAATCCACGACGTCGAAGAGATCAGACGAATTCGCAGCGGAATCACCCGGCGCCAGGCACGAACATCAACAGGGAAGAACGAGGGCAGCCCTGAACGAAGCCAGAAAAAGGGAACCTCAGAGCCATTTACAGCTGGGGACTCGGGATCGAAGTCGCGCGAAGCTCCGGTGCGCATGATGTTCAACACACCTACCTGGCATGCGACGGGGGTGATCAACGATATCCCCAACCCTAGTCGCGTACCGGATGGGCCTCGAATGACGCCATCGCAGTCTCACACAGGGTCTTTACAGCTTCCGGACTATGCGAGTAGAGGTGCTAGCTCCAGCAACCCGGATACGATGCGGGCGCTGGAGCTCGCACTGCGCGAGGTGCTTGATAATATCAAAGCTGCGACGTATGTCGACTCATTTCCATCATTTTGTATCTAACCCCCAAGCTCACGAAACATTAGCTCTCGTATCCGGCCCCGGCTATCTCCGTTCGACTTCGACATTCAAGCTCAGACTTTTCCCTCCATGTGTCTCCAGCTGCTCCCTCCCCCACCAAGCCTGTTTGCGACGCATCCGTTTCCCTCCTCTACCTCGTTTCCCCTTCAGCCCCCCGGAGCCGAGCACCTCGATATAATCCGCCAAGCCCTTCGTTCCAAGGTTGCACAATGGCAGACCGACCAACTCGCAGCAGACTCCTCCACTTCTGCGCCTTACACAAGACATGGGAATAGCGGGGTGGATCCGAACATGATATACCGGAGTGCACAACAGCACGAGGATATCAGTTTCCGACACTTAGAATTGGCCTTCAATCATTGGAGTTCCCTGTCCCACGAGACCCGGCGCGATGCGTGGCAATTGGAGATCACGCGTGCATTTGCACGGGAGGCAGAGAAGCGCAAGTCCTCGGACGAGCAACTCGCTCGAGTGCAACAGGAAGCAAATCAGTTGCGTGCGCAGGTCGAGCGCCTCGGATCATGCCAGTGGCCTCGTGAGTTCGCACTGTTCCCCCCAGATACGCTCCCCCTACCACGAGAGGTAGCACGGGAATTAGACGCAAAAGAGAGCCACATCAGTCCCGATTCGACACGATGGGACTACGACAGCGTGGTTGCCAAATGGAGACGTGTTGTTATGCACGATAAGGGCATGGGCCGGATTGGGGTTGGTTACGGAAACCCTAGTCAGCTAGGGGATCCAGACCAAAGTCAGTCTCAGAAAAGCCCTGATGTCCGGCCTCCACGCCCAGGCGAGGACACCACCTCTCATCCGAATCGCTTGCGCCCCTTGCAATCTGCCACAGCTTTGAGCCCAGACGTCGCGGGTGCCTCCACCCCTGCTTCATCTACCCACTACGCTTCACCCCACTCTTTTGCAGATCCTCGCAGCCCGTCTAACGGCGCTCTACCTAGCGGCATGCCCCAGGTAGGTGGGCTGCCTGCGGCGAAGCGACAGCGCCTCATGAATGGCTCGGAAGACCCGTCTGGTCCTTCGTCCGAGTCTGGTCATGCTCCGCCTTCTGCAGGTGGTAAAACTTGGGGATCTTCCACGCCTCATTTATCCAATCTTGCTGCACCCTCTGGACAGACGCCTCCGTCATCGTCATCCAGGAACTGACTGGTCGTGGAATATAATATTTGTAGAAAAGCATCGGACAAGGCGCCTGGGGGTTATTCTTTGTACTCTGCATTCGCTTGGAACAGTAGGTGGCTTGCTCTGCTCCCTCTGCTCTATATTAATAGAGAATAACATTTCCCCTCAACATTCATACGAAAGCCCAATGCTTCATCTTGATCGTAATTGATGCCCAGGTTCTCTGTTACTGACATGATAAAGCACTACGCGCTAGATACAGTATGGTCTCCCGAGGTCTCTTCCGCATATCGAGCAACCTCGAGCAATTCCGAACCTTGAAAGTTTGATATGCTTAGTAAGGCACTCTTCTGGCAAAATGAAGCGAGCCGATCTGGTTTCTAGCAGAAAATGTCTATTTGGGTGCAATTGATTCGTCCAAAGGGGTGGGTGCTTGATATCCCGCAGGTAAAAACCTTGTGGAATTGCTCTCCAGCGGGAGACAAAGTGTCTTGTGAATGGTAGCAACGCTTTCGGACATTGGATTGCGATGTTTGACCAGACTCATTGGAACAGCATGACTGTCTCTGTACATGAGTAGGTTAAGATAGAATATTGTCCATGTTTGGACCAAGGAAAGAATCTGACATTACTGACATCTGAATTTTCCACTTTCAAACGTGATCTGCTCTCTCTTCGGAAGCCTGAGTGGTCGTCATTTGTCGAACGTTCAGGTTGATCCGTTTGCTAGACATCCAGCCCTTCCACATCTCGTATGGGGTAGGCGGCATTCCCGGAACAGACTCCCCAAAGGATGGCCAGTCGGCTAGCCATTTTGGACAGGTCGATGGCAGAATCTTCGGGACTCCGTGCCAGGCGAACCGCGATTTACCGTTCATGTACACAGCATCGCCTGAGCGAAGCCGAATAACCTCACACCCATTCCCGTCATCATGGCTAGCCAAGAACAACCCATCGCATCCGAAACTCACGCTGATCAAGCCTACGTCACACTCCTCGCTCACGTCCCGGTGCACGCTCAGTGTATCTCCAGGGGAGTAGAGGTTCAAAATGGCAGCCTGGGCCGATGTTTCTGGGAAGGCCGCACGTAGCACCTTTGCAACGTCCGGCGGAAACTCCGGCGGGGTTCCGGATGGGTATAATTTGGCGGTCCAGTCGTATTGTCCACCTAATGTTACCCAGCGCAGCTTTTTCTCTAAGAAACTTTGAACCGACAAGGGCTTATGAAGCTGAGGATCTTTGGGTTGGAAAGTCCGAGTGGGATCGTCTGCGAAGAAGGACTTGGGCATCTGGGTGTCCTCCGACTTTTCGGGGTACGTGACATTGTAGTGCAGGTGTAGGTTTGTCTGATGCTCGGGGTTGGATAAGTCTCGGTGGAATAGGCGAGAGAGCAGTTCGATCTGGATAGTAGGAGGGAACATGGCGGGAATCATCAGGAGGCCTATCAGGAGGTCAGGCATTGCTCTTTTTCCTGCTGGGTCAGTTCTAAATCGAGGCGATACAATGCTAACCGGAAATCGATTTATGGGCGTATACTGGAATATCCTCAGTCAAAGAAGTATCCTCTTCTGTTTCAGCATGGCTTCCACGAATGAAATCATCAAATGCCAATCGCAAATCGTGGCTGCACATATACTGCGCGATTGTCACTCCGTCGGGCAATTGGTCGGAATCAATCCCTTGTAGGTCGAGGATCCCCGGATCATTGTCAACCTCAGACAAGGCAATTTTAGTATATTTCTTGTAGCAAAGTCTCACTGGATCAGGAGGGCGATCATAAGCACTAAGACCTTTAATTTGGGCCATTGCGAAGATATGAAGTCAAAGAGAAAGTTAAACAACGAAGGAAAAGGTACGCGTTTCACCGCCCTATGATGGGCGCGGGGGTTGTTTGTTTTGTGTCTTTCTCTCCCCACCATTGAAATACTGTGTTTTGTCAATCATCTCGTCAACAAATTACTTTTTTGAACCCCAGGTGGAATTTGAAGAGCGTGCTGCTCCAGCTGTTCTCAGATACCAACATCCTCGGAGTAAGTAGTAGCTACCTCTTCTCCTTGCTTCCCCTACAAATTCTTCTTGGCAACATCCCTCCAATTTGTGTCAAATCCCCATTCTGGTCTTTCTGTTCTCCAATTGTTAATCTCATTAACAGCAGCGAAGGATCGAATGTCGGGCACCATGGATAATTATCAGAAAATTGAGAAGATTGGCGAAGGTATGTACTTCCGACCTGACCTTGTTACCTACAGCCCAACTCACGCGTCAATGGTCTGCAGGCACTTACGGTGTGGTCTACAAGGCCCGTGAACTCAATCACCCCAACCGTATCGTTGCCCTGAAGAAGATTCGACTCGAAGCCGAAGATGAGGGCGTCCCCAGCACTGCAATTCGCGAGATTTCCCTCCTCAAGGAGATGCAGGACCCCAACATCGTCCAGCTGCTGAATATTGTCCATGCCGATGGCCATAAGCTCTACCTTGTCTTTGAATTCCTCGACTGCGACCTTAAGAAATACATGGAGGCTCTGCCTGTCAGTGACGGTGGGCGAGGGAAGCCTTTGCCTGATGGATTCAAGGGGGGTGTAACCCCAGGCCTGGGCGACGCAATGGTCAAGAAATTCATGGCCCAGCTTGTTGAGGGCATTCGATACTGCCATAGCCACCGAATTCTGCACCGTGACTTGAAACCCCAGAACTTGTTGATTAACCGTGAAGGCAATCTGAAGTTGGCCGATTTCGGTCTTGCCAGAGCGTTTGGTGTTCCCCTTCGCACTTACACTCACGAGGTATGCATTGAATTTTCAGTTGCATTAATGGAATTGCTTGTTTACTAACGCAATCGACAGGTTGTCACATTGTGGTACCGTTCTCCGGAGATTCTGCTGGGTGGACGTCAATACTCCACGGGTGTTGATATGTGGTCGGTGGGCGCCATTTTCGCCGAGATGTGTACACGCAAGCCTCTCTTCCCCGGTGACTCTGAAATTGACGAGATCTTCAAGATTTTCCGGTAAGCATTGTTCTGTTATTCTGTGTTCAACCGTATTAACGAATTGCAGCATCCTTGGTACGCCCGGTGAAGACATCTGGCCCGGCGTGACCTCGTTCCCCGATTATAAATCCACATTCCCCAAGTGGAAGCGCCCTGACGTTGAGATTGTTCCCGGGCTGGAAGAGGCCGGATGTCAGCTCTTGGAATCTCTGCTCGAGTTTGACCCTGCACACCGACTATCGGCCAAGCAGGCCTGCTTACACCCGTACTTCCGTAACGGCACCGCATACTACTCTGGACGTGGTCCAAGTAACGGCTTCCATTAGTGTGATGATTACACACATTTTCAGTGTATCTTATTCACTGTGGGAAATGTTCTCGGGGCATGGTTTCTTTCTCCTCTTTCGGCGTTCAATGGGGAGTGATAGGGCGGGCTTACTGCATAGGAAGTGTTTTAGTCTTGAATAACAGGCGTACATACCCTTTCTACCCTGTAATCAGATATGAAAAATGATGTGACGGTACCATTGTATTCAGCTTCTTCAGCCTCGGGTTAGGTCAAGAGTCATCTCGTGTCAGCTAAAAATTGCCCCACGAAACTTTGGAACGAGACATGCTAAGCATCCTTTCCGGGTTTAGTTCCTCTATTCCTCTATTCCTTGATTTCTCACTTCTCTACTCGCTGAAGATCACCAAGTCTGGTCCAGTTCATTATTTTTTCTGTGGCCGTTATAAGAGGGCCTGAGAATCGAGGTGGGGGCCGAAAGCACCATTTGCTGTCAGATTCGCTCGTTCGTCCGCTGATACAATGCACATTCAGCCTATAATGAACGCTTTTACGAAGATCAGGCCTAATAAGCTGATCAATACGAGGGAATGAAGGCTGAGGTGATGTTCTCGGTTCGGAGTGGCCGCGTGAGGGGAAAATCCGGGAATGTCATCCCAGCGCTTAGAACAAGAACAGAATCCGTGTTTCTATTTTCATCTATGATCGTCATTGCGGAGTGATTAGTGCGATATGAGAGAAATAGCCGCCTGAGAATTACCACCTCTGTGCTTCCTCCCCCCCAAAAAACCGAAAACCCCCAACCAAGCGAAGAACAACCCAGAGACAGCAGGACATGGAATTCGACGACGAAATGGGCTATGCCATAGCAGGACCAAGCTCCTCGCGCTCAAACAGTCGACCGCCCCGTACACGCTGTCAACCGCCCCAGGAATCCATCAAGCAATTCTGGGAACAATTCAACACCAAGTACCCGGGCAAAGTATATACGGTGCTGCCGGACAATCCATATGCACGGACACGGGCCAAGCATGTTCCCAGCGGCCGTATTCAGGGCCACGAGGCTGTCAAGTCGTACGAGCAGGCACGCCAGGAATGTCAAAAGTCCGTCGACCGTATTGTCAAGGAATGCGAGCGCATGAATCAGAGATATTCGGACCCACACTTTGATATCGAGCTAGACCTGAAGTCTGGCCGGAGACACTATCTCGATGGATTGGATAAACCAAATATGCAGATGAGACCCCGGGGCGTGAAAAGAGTGACTGTTAGTTCGAAATGATATGCCATGGAGTGTTCAGATTGCAGGTTGCTGAAGACTTTCATATAGGAAATTTTTGAAAATCCGCGGTTCTTTGTTAACGGACCTACCGCGTCAGATGTGCGGCAGGGATATGATGGGGATTGCTGGCTCATGGCTGCGCTTTGCACCATGGGCAACAAGGAGGAGCTCATCAAGAAGATTTGTGTTGCTCGCGATCAAGAGGTTGGAATTTATGGATTTGTTTTCCATCGAGGTAAGCGTATACTCCGAGCCCAATCAGACTGGGAACCATGCTGACTTCAATCATCAGACGGCGAGTGGCAACAGTGCATTATAGATGACAAACTATATCTTTGCGCTGCTGACTATGATGAGTCTGTGGAGGAGCGACCCATCTGGGACGACATAACTCGGATTGATACGGAGGAAGAGTACCGGCGAGTCTGGCAGACAGGCTCGCGGGCCCTGTACTTCGCACAGTGCGTCGACGACAATGAGACGTGGCTACCTCTTCTAGAAAAAGCCTTCGCAAAGGCCCATGGAGACTATTCCGCGATTGAGGGTGGATTTGTTGGTGAGGCTATCGAGGATCTCACCGGAGGCGTTACGTCTGAGGTCTTATCTAGCAATATCCTGAACAAGGACCGCTTTTGGACCGAGGAAATTATGAAAGTCAACACAGAATTCCTGTTTGGTTGTGGGACAGGCCTATTTTCAAACTGGTTAGATCCTAATTACCGGGGTCCACCAAGGGATCGAAAGGGTATCGCGGAGGGTCACTCCTATTCCATCATGGAAGCCCGGGAGATTGACGGCCACCGGTTACTGCGACTGAGGTATGTGCATGAATGTCAAAAGGGAAATGATCAAGAGGCTCATAGCACCTAGGAACCCATGGGGTCGCAAAGAATGGCACGGTGCATGGGGTGATGGATCCAAAGAATGGACACCCGAGTGGATGAAAATCCTTGGCCATAAATTTGGCAATGATGGTGTAGGTGTTCGTCGATCGCACTTTCACTCAATACGCTGACCTGGCCCAGTTCTTCTGGATCTCTTATAAAGATCTCCTCAGGAAATACCAGCACTTCGATCGGACACGCCTCTTCGGAGCTGAATGGACCATTACCCAGCAATGGACTACCTTGAATGTTCCCTGGTCCGCGGATTATCACAGCACTAAATTCATGATGGATGTGACTAAGACTGGACCGGTAGTCATTGTCCTATCCCAGGTTCGTTATGCGCCATTTACCCCAGCTCCTGTGTAGTGGCTGACAGATTCAGCTTGATACGCGCTATTTCAAAGGACTAGCCGGCAAGTACAGCTTCGTGCTCAAGTTCCGCTTGCAGAAGGAAGGCGAACAAGATTATCTCGTGCGCAGCCATAGCAGCCACTTTATGGGCCGATCTGTGAACGCCGAGATTGACCTTGATCCCGGTCACTATCACGTCCTGATGAAGATCACAGCTTTCCGCCACGAAGATGCAGACTCGACCGAGGAAATTGTCCGTCAGGTTGCCTCGACGAGAAGAGAGAAACTAGTGCAAGTCGGCCTTTCATACGACCTCGCGCATGCAAAGGGACTGGTAGGCGAAACACACCAAGAAAAGCGGGAGCAGCAGCGATTCAAAGCAGCTGAGCGGAGAAAGCTTCGAGACGAGATTAAGGAAAAGATGCAGAAGGACTGGATTCGCAATCAAAAGCTAAGCGCCCGACAGGAGCGGATGCGAGCAAGGTGCGGACGCACCCCCAGCGGCAGCTCCTACGATCACAACTTCGAACGCGATTATGTCCCCAGCCAAATTCTGGTAGAGAAACCAATGGAAGATTCTGCCATCGACGTTTCAAGCATCTCAAGTGAAAACAGTGACCGCCGCGTCAACGGTTCTATCCCGAGCATCTACGTCAACGGCGGCCAGGGCCTGCACGCAAGACACGCAAACAATGATTGGCGACGTAGAGCCGACTCTCCGCGGGCCAGTTTAGATGCTCGTTTTGCTACAGGGACTCTTGATCAGGGTGATCTTGAATTACTAGAAGGGTTCGAATTTGACAGCGATCTCGACATGCCTCCTGACGAGACGGGTGTGAAGAACCACCCTCCATCGGTAGGTCATGATGAGCCTTCTGTTGACCCGTGGAATGCCGTCTGTGTGGTCGGACTGCGGGTTTACTCCAAGGATCCGATGTTGAGTCTGCAGGTTGTGCGCCCTGTGCCAGAGGATGATACTGAAGCTCCTCTCGACCGAGACGACCCTGCGGCGTCGGCGACGTCGGCGACTGCCTCTCGGCAAGATTCATATTCCTGGAGGGACTCTTGGATCAGTCATCTATTTATTTAGAGCATAGTGCATACGGTATTTTTGTTTCATTTTAAATTGTCAAGCGATGAAAATTTGGCGTTTTTGCATGATTAGCTTAGTTTTGAATAGAATGCTATAACACTGAGATTGTAATGAATTATATCAAGATGAGACATACGGTCGTCGAAGCAATTTGATAGCACGGAGATGGCCATATTATTCAGGCATCAATTGGTTTCGGATAGCAAGGCCAACAACCCTCCTTGACAAGTTTTATCAAACATCAAGTGCATGCTGTAATAGTGCTATGCGAGGTATTATCTACTCGTCCCGTGGTATAGCCCTTTTACTGCGTCGCAGCAGAGGAGCTATCCGAATTTCCGTCGCGTGTTTCCGAAGCTCGCGATATTCGACCGTTTCATCTGATTGCACCGATGAAACAATTTCCCTTCCTCTTGGAAACAATGGGGCTATTTCTCTAAAGTAAACATGTATATTTTTATAAGCCCTAGTGATATATGCTAACTACATCCCCAGAATTACGCGACCGAGCGCCCACCAGAGGCTGTCTCCAGAAGGCCCAAATGTAATCCTCTACCTTCCCCCTGGACCTTTGTTGCTGGGAAATGCAACGAGCGCACCTCAAAATCATGAAATCAGTGAAGTTGATCACCAAAGGACTGGTGATACCAACTCCTTGGCCTCACCCCAGCATGTCCTAGCATCCACTGCGTCTGCAGTGGTAGTAACCGTCAACTATCGTCTCGGCGAGATACCAACATATATTCCCTCATCTTCAGTTGAAAGCTCTATCTCGCAAGAGCAATCTGAAGCCCCTGACCAAACTCTGGGATCAAGCAACCCCCAAATCACCTCTTACAAATATCCAACCCCAGTCCACGATACACTGGCCGGATTCGACTGGATCCAAACTCACCTCCGCCCAGCGCAACTAGCCATCTTCGGCACACATATCGGAGGCTCTCTAGCTCTTATGCTGGGTCTGACCGAAGCGCGCTCCATCCGAGCCATCGCCGCTGTTGAACCAATTTGCGACTGGCCCGGTCTGGATGAGTACTGCACGCGCGAGAGCACTATCACAAACCCCAAAACACAGGCAGGCGATAATACCACTCCAAAGTCAAGAGTAGCATCCACGCAAAAGCGCCAGCCAAGGAGAAAGACCACAGCACCGCCAGACCTAGTGCCCCTCCTCCAAGCCCGCTCGAAATTCTTCTCAACCCCAGAGCGCTGCTTCGACTCCTTCGCCTCGCCAATCCTCTTCCTCCGCTCTGCGGGCCGGGATGTGCCGCCCACGTTCCCGCAGTATCTTACGGGGCCGGAGTATCCCGTCCCCGTACTGAAGGAGACGCGGGGCACGACATCCGCCGATCAATACGCAGCATTAGACGGGTCGACCTGGGAGTGTCCCGATATGGATTCCGACGATACCGGTGGTATTGGCGCTACTGTTACCCGGCGCCGAAAGGCTCTTTCGCGTTGGCCGCCGTATGGTATGGATTATGGGCTCAGTGGGGATACGTGGTCTGGACCTGGGGATGGCATTGGGCGATTGGAAATGGCTTTGCCTTGGGTCCGGGTGTTCGAGAGAGAGGATGGTGCTGAATTGGCTTCTGGTTCTCTCTCTCCAAAGAAAAAGAAGAAGCCTAGAGATGGTGGTCATGGGTCTACGGTTCTTGCTCGACAGGCTGATGAGATGGTCTCTACTATGCGGCGGGCTTGCTTTTGGGGTCGGGAGAAGGGGGTTGGGGAGCGGAGAGTTACTTTATCTCAGATTCGGAGTACTGATAATAATGCGGGAGAGGAAGTGGGCGACTGGTTCAAGAATGTGTTCCAAGGAACATTGGAGGATATAGATTAAAATCGGTTGCAATGCATATAGCATCGAAGTTACATCTGAAATTGCGCATGCAAAGAATTCATAAAGGCCCCAGTTTTGAAAGATGGAAATAATAATACATTTATGTGAACGCCCTCCATGCCTGGAGTGGTGTATATCATTCGATCATAGGATGTCCGTTCTATCTTCCAGGCAACACAAATTTGACAGACTCGAAGGATTGAGTCTCTGCAATGCTGTAATTATTCATCCAACAATGATTTCATGGTGGCATTGAGGTTCTCGTGTAATTTTCCGATGTCCACCATCCATCAATGTCTGCGATTTCTGAGAGCATGCTAGGGTCCTCGGCGAAGGAAGGAGAAGGAACCTGGCCCATGCCATTCAGTGCGTTGCTAGTTTGAGTCTCGGACAAAAGACGCATGTCTGAGTTGGGGATCCAGTCTAGATCGCCTAGCTGGGAATCAGGAACGGGGACGGGAGCGGGGACGGGAAAGGGGGCTTGTTGTTGATAAGAGCTTTGCTGATGATATTGGTGATGAGGAGGCATGGCTTGCTGTGAGAGGCGGGAGTATTGGTTGGTCGCCACAGGTGCTATTGACTGCATATTGGGAGGGACCTCTGAAACAGATAAACGGGATTTTTTCCGTGAGCCATCTATTCCTTGGGCATTGGCAGCCCTATTGTGCAGTGTAGACGGCTTCTGCGAGCCTAGCGACGCCAGATTAGCACTGCTGTTTTGACGTTTCGCCGCAGAGCCGGATCGGCGCATGTTTGCTTGCCAACGTCGCTGGAGTGTAACAAGGTAGTCGCGGGTGCGCTTGGCATTGTCGAATGATTGGCCCAGTTCATCGAGAGCCCGGAAGCACAAATTGAGATATGCTACCATTTCCGGACTGCGGGGGTATGTCGGGCTGTCACTTTGTTTGCCTGGACTCATTGGAGAACTGGATACTGTTACGAAGAGAAGCATGAGCGCTGCGCTGAATATTATCGCTACAACTTGGTTGTTCATGCGGCGGAAGGTGTAGTGTTTCTCGAAGAGTTGGAGGAGTCGTGCGATGGCGGTGGCTGACTCCACGCACATGCGCCGCGCATGGTGATACCCGGGGCCTTGACGAGGGCTGCGGGGCTGGATATAGCTTTTGGAAAGCCATGGGCGGTGGAAGAAAATGATGATCTGGTGGTATTGCATGCTGCAAGAGACTGTTAGTATGATTCTGGGGATCTATTATATTGAAACAAACTGACTGGAGCATCATCAAATGAGGCAATATTGGCGATGTATCATCGTCCAGATCAATCTGAAGGCTAGAAGGAAGATTTGCTTTCCAGGCAAACAAATCTTCCGTCACTTGATAGCAGATTCTTTGCAGGTCGTGCCGAGAGATGTCGGAACATCCATACCTAAAGGCTTGTTAGCACTGTGCTGGATAATATGCATAAGTCACATACAAAATATGACCAACTGGGGATATCATCTCCCATAGAACGACAAATTGCCTGCATATTAGCTCCATTGGGTTCCTCAGACCGTTCTGAGATAGCCCATGAGCAGCTTGATGGCCGTATGGATGCCAGTTTTGTTCCTTTTCAGGATAAAGAGCAGATCCAGGTTTTGAAACACCTATGTCTCCGGCGTTCATGCGGAACGGGCGGCCTAAGTAGAAGCCCCAGAAACTAGTTACTGTTAGAGATATTGACGGTATGAAAACCACGAAAACTTACTGGTCTGCCACATAGCTTCCCCAAAAGGTTGCACGGCGCACATCGGCCTCCTGCTGGGTGATTTCGCCCTTGTTCACGTATGTCGTCATATCTAGGTGTAAACCAAGATCGAAAGCAAGTCGCATAGACATCCCTGCAAAGCAATTAGCCAATGAGCGTTACTTGCCTCCTATCTTCAAGATATATATGCCTACCGCTATACAGCCAACCTCGAGCATCACGATTTGATGCGCCTTCGTGGCAGCTCATGATGACAAGGGCCTGGACAGTAGCAACACAAGGAGAGTCGAGTTCAATTTCCAGAAGGGCCTTAGCCCGGTCTGCGAAGAATTCAGAGAGAGACTTGGGGAAAGTAATGAATGTGGGGTGATAGCGTGCCTCGAAGGCACTCCCGATCGCGCACCTGCAACAAGTCAGCAAATTCCTTCAGCACCGAAAAATGAAGTGAACTTACATTGCATTAGTTAGAACCTCCGAGTAGAACGGAGTATCATCGAGCTCATTGCGCCATTTCGTTCGTGCCGTCATGAACATCTCTTTGTCGACAATGTATGTACTAGGGTTTTGCCAGGTGAAATATAGCTCCACCAGATGATCTTCCAGGGCTTGGTCCACAGGTTGACCAACCCGGAGATGATTTAAAATATCCTGACCATCGTGGCGCACAGTCCGTGCGTCAGGCCGCTGCCGCTGCTGTGTCGCAGATACATCCACCAGATTGAGGTTGGACGTGGCACCGTAGAAACGCAGATGGCCATCACCCGCAATTTTCAAAGTGCCAATTCGGTGCGACAATTGCTCAATAACGTCATTTTCAGCTTCGTCCTCTTCGCCGCTATCCGAATCATTTTCTCCGCCGTGGGGTAGCTGGCTTAGCAGAACACCCGGCTGCTGGGCCATATCCATGCCAAGCTGGTAGCTATCCGGACTCATTTCTGCGTTGAGGGGGATTCTAGGCATTGCAGAGGCTCTCGGCCCGCCGTTGAGATTGGCGTAAATAGTGTCCAAACTTTCGGCTGTTGGCAAAGTAAAGCCCCAATGGACAAAGTTTTGATTGTCCGAAGCACCCGGTACCAATCCAAAGGGATTCCAGCCCTCGGGCGACGGTGCCTTTCCATTAGACATAGTATCTTGCGCCGGGGATACGCCGGAAGCAACCAAATTGGTGATCGGGGTTTGTCCCTTGGGATTTACGACAGGTGGATCTTGGGACGGAGATTTGCTTGAGCCCCCAGAGGCCGTTGGATCATCTGCCGGTCGCTTTTCATCGGCCACTACTGAGGCTTGAGGGAATCCGCGCGGGATCTGGAGGGTGTCTAAAACCCTGTTCATGCCAGCCTCATCCTCTGGATTCATTGGCGGGGGCACCAGCCCCTGCTCCTGGATAAAATGACAAAGTTGGTCAATGCGGGCGGAGAACAGCTCCGTTGAGGCCCGAAGAGATACTCTAGTTCATATTAGCAAAAGAACATGAAGTGGTGTATGCCTATGAGGTCTGCCTCGTCGCTTAGGCACTTCCGCACATTGAACAAGGTACTTACTTGCGCTTGTCGTCTCCATGTTGGTATTTGCATTCTTTTCCCTTTCGCTGACAATTCTGACAGTTAGGAGTGGCTCCATCACACTGGTAGCAGGCACATTAGATGATTGAAGCCATTTAGGATTTTTTGACTCAAGCTCAGAGCACATACCCTGATTTTACTCTCCCGGCATGGCACACAGGCAGTGGTGACATGTTTACGGGGTGCCTTTTTCGTTTTCTCTGGCTCAGCCGACATGGTTTATAATTTCGAGGCCACGTCCTCGAGGATTTCTTCCAAGAGTTCTGAAGCTCGAGGTTGTGGCTTGCTCCAATGGTGTGTGGCGATGTATCCCCGCAAATAAGACGAAATGGGTGAAATCACATGAATTCATCCCGCGTCAAAACTCGAAATTCTCGAAATTCTCATTGTCAAGCCATTAGCTGGGCCAGGTCACCGTGACATATTTCCTCTGCGCTTTTACGGGGGCGCTCAGAGTCAGGCTCACTGGGTAAATTTCAGAGTCCGTCAGCTGCTCAAATACCCCACGTGATGAAGCGGAGGTCCAATGAGGGCTCACTATGGCACTGATTACTCAGACTGATATACCCAAAGCAGCACCTTACCCCACAATATCGTTTAGCGGATGGTTACAATGACCCCCCTCCACTGCTAATTCGACCCTACATGCTTTAATCCCTTGATAATTACAGAGCAGTTGTTGAAGCGGTTTTTGAAGCAGTTGTTAACGATGAAGTAGTTGATATGATAAAAGTTGATGACTATAAACTGAATTCAAATACTCCGTACTCGGTACCTACTACGTAGTAGTGGCAGAATCAATGGACGCACCATATTAGGAAGGCGGTATTCAAAAGTCAGGCAAGTACGTATATCAAAAGAGGATAGGGTTATCCCATTAGCCAAGGCCCAAGGGGGGGTTACATATGACTATACATAATTCATGGCGTTCTGGTTGAAATATGTGCAATTAAATCCATGTGAGTTTGGTCGGGTGGCTTGCTTCCAAGGTTCTGAACCAATCATGCTATTAAGCCGTCATTTCTTGCCCCCCGAGATCAAAATGTTCTGAAGGCAGGGCAGGGTCCGGTAGAGGATAAGCAGGACTGGAAATTGATATACATGCATTGGCTTGTATTTCTATATTCTACCAGTTTGAAGTGCGCTTTATTCCCTCATTCTGCACCACCTCAATCCAATATCCATCGGGATCTAGAATAAATGCGATGTTGTGCATCCGCCCGTCAGTCAGGCGCTTCTTGAAGTTCACCTTCAGAGACTCAAAGCGGGCGCACGCAGCCGGGAGGTCGTCAACGGAGATACCTATGTCAAGTTAGGAACTCTTGTAGAAACAATTAGAAATTGTATGATAATCCACTTACAGATATGACCGAAACCCTGGGGCTCAGTGTTGCCGTTGTGGTAGACAGGGCCTTCCTGCTTCTCGGTGCCGTAGTTCCAGGTCAACTCGAGCAGACCTTCCCACTCCGCCACTCCATTTTTGCTACCCTCCTTAATATCGGGATTGGATGCGGGGTACCCCAGGAAATACAGATTGAATTTGTTCTCTGGGTTCTCAATGGTGCGGACTAAAGTCATGCCCATGGATTCCTGGTAGAACTTCAAGCTGGCTTCGGCATCCTTCACGCGCAACATGGTGTGGTTCAGTCGATAGCTACCAGGGTCGGTGGTGGTGCTGAGATCCTCATCGGCGCGACGGATGATCTCAACCCAGTATCCATCGGGATCCTTAGCGAAGGCGATGTGTCGCATACGGCCTTCGGTCAATTTTTTCTGGAAGGGGTAGCCGGCATCTTCAATGCGCTTGCAGGCGGCTTCAATGTTGTCAACCGAGATGGCAATGTGGCCGAAGCCACGGTGCGGCTCTGTGTTTCCGTTCACCACGCTGTAGTTGGGGTCGTTCTCGGTGCCATAGTTGTGAGTCAATTCCAGAACGGCATTACGATCAGTCCAGTGACGGTCACCCTGGAGAGAGGCGGGGCCGTTATACGCCAGGAAGTAGTTGCAGAACTTCCATTCAGGCATGTCAATCTTGTTGACCAAGGTCAAGCCAAGGAACTTGTAAAAATCCACCGATCGCTGCGGATCTTTGACCCGCATCATCGTGTCTATAATGTGCCCATTGTGTTAGTGATTGTGTCGAAAAATGTTGAAGTACTGTCCACGAACGGTTGAGCTTATAGGTGGAAGGATCGGAAGCCATGGTTGCTAGGGATCCTGGTAACTGGTCAATAATTGGGCCGTGAGCTGGATCTGAATAGAGCCTACTGATTGGTACAAAGGATCTTTGTCTGAGGACCCCAGGAGAAAGACGAGCGAACATTGGGGGAGGAGACAGAGGGGCAAAGGAGCTTTTTGTCAGCCGTGAGGAGAGTGTGGGGCACATGACGTTGTGCCACATAGCTCTTATACCTAGGTAGCTCTTATAAGTTATAGAATTAGGAGCATATTGTCTATATGACTGAGACCAATTAGATTCTGTGAGTTAGTCTATCACTTTTAATACTTCTAGGCGTCCAGCATGTGGTCAATCTGAAACCTGTACGGAGTACAAGTACATATATAATCAACAATTTAGGTACGGCTAATAATGAACTGCAATATAGGAATGTAATAATATACAATTCCGAGTTGAACAATCAAATGACACATAAGATAGCTACACTATTAGGTCGACATATGTATGCAGCCGTATATATACCTCGGTGTTAAAACGTCCGGGAACTCCACATCAACGGGGAAGTTGATCTCCAATTCCTTCCTCCCAACTCAACCTCCGAACTCCCAACATCGAACCCCTCGAACCCCTCGAATTCCCCGATTACCACATTTCGCAGACCAGGTTCGTGAACATCCTCTTGCATGATCCTCAGACCTTTCTCCCCCCGCTCCCGGTTGATCCCTTTCCTACCATTGGCCTCCATTCCCGGCTTCGTGTCGCATCCCGTCTCTTTTCTTTAATTTCCGACTTTCTTTTACTGCCGCGCTTAGCTCTTGGTTTCATGTATCCCCCCTTTACCTCTCCCAATCAAGTCTCTGCTCATGTGCACGCTTCCTTCATACTTGCCCGATCATGGTGCTCCCATTGCGGAGCCGCCTCACACACACCTCATGACACCTGCTGGTCATACCAGGCCTCATAAAGCTCTGTTGCTCTGATTTTTCTTGTGTACCATCAGACGCGATTGGAATCATCGTGACTTTGTATTTGGACCAATGCGCGTCGAGTCGACGGATCCGAATCTCTGCGTATTCCCTTACTCCCTCTCATCTACTTGCCAAGCCCATGGCATGAGAGCTTACCTGCTTCCCTCGTGCCCTCTGTTTATTCGTTTTACCTTTCTGCGGGAATTAAACATATCCCACATTGTCGTCTCTGCGTGTCCAGTCCGCATCCATGGGTGTGAAGATGGCTGAATGCGAACCTTCTCCAGTTCCCTTCTCTGATTCAATATCCGATTGCTCCTCGACAACTTTTTCCCTACCTATCTCCCAATCTCCCTTCGAACCGAACTTTCTGCCTTACTGGGCCCGTCACAAGACAAAGTTTGCTCAGAACCTATTGGACTACTCCGACGAGCCAATCGAATACGACCATCACGACGAGGCCTATAGCGACAACTGCTTCTTCTTCCCGGAAGACTGCTCGTGGACACCACCGAAAGATTGCATTGCGGAAGCAAATCGCGTATCACTGCAGGAGGAACCCTCGAACCAGGTGGAGGAATACACGCCTTCGGTAGGCCAGGAC
Source organism: Penicillium roqueforti (assembly GCF_015533775.1). Taxonomy (NCBI): domain Eukaryota; kingdom Fungi; phylum Ascomycota; class Eurotiomycetes; order Eurotiales; family Aspergillaceae; genus Penicillium; species Penicillium roqueforti. The sequence goes on from NW_024067582.1 coordinate 318,114, forward strand.
AACACCGACACCATGATTCCCGGTCTCCCCGATATTAAGATGCTGGACGCGGAGGCACTAAGCGACCTCTTGGAAGACAACCTGTCCCCGCCAGAGATCACAACGATCATGTATGCCAGCTGTGCTTCCACCACAAGATACACCTAATGACTGTATCTATTTATAGTGTCTTCGCAACAAACGGCGCCGTCTTCGCCCACGGCTCCTCCCTCTCCTCGCGCCAACTGCGCAACCTTAGCGCAACCTACGGCGCCGCCTACACATGCTACGCCAAGTCAGCCTCAAGCGGGAACTTGACGGGCGTCAACCCAGCCAGCCATCCTTCATCCTACGTGACCGCCAAGTCGATGTCTCTAGGCGATGTAGGCTCGATCGTCTTCGAACTTGACGACTCCGTGGCCGTGGTAACCCAGATCGCGGATAAAGTCCTCGTGGCCGCCGTCGGCCCATCCAAACTAGACGCACTGGAGCCGAACGGCGGCACCAACGCCGACTCCCTTGCAGTTGACACCGTACCTGATGTAGGTAATGGAACTCCCACGCTTGAGGACTCACAGGGTGATATATCGCGCGCACTGGCTGCCGCACCTGCGTCTCTGGACGCGCCTCACAACGGTCACGGAGACCCCCAGTTGGAGATTGACCGCAGCGCTGATCTTGCGCGTCTGGCCAGCCTGAACCTCTCTGCCTCGCCGGCCGTCTTGCTTGCGCTGGAGTCTAAATGCGCCGCGCTAGGACGTTTCCTCGGGGAGAAGCTGAATGACTTGGAAAGTCCTGAGGATTTCTGATACTAGGCAATGAACATGTATGCCGCGAAGCTTGCTGGGATTATCTAGCTAGCCCATGCCCATGTGTATTTCCAGCATAGGCTATGATATGATTTGACGATACAACTCTGCCTGCTTTGTGTATTTGATAGTTAAAGGATCTTCGATCCAGTTAGCGCTGATATCTGATTCTTGCAATTTTAACGTGGAAAGAAATTCATTAGAGGTATATATCCAGTCGACAAGGTATGTTTCGCTCTCCGGATGGATGAATGGGCGCTACACCCTAATCAACTGACGAGATGCACATGCGTTATTTGAGTATATATGGGGGGGTAAAGTCCACAGAACCAAAAAAGCTTAAATATATATGCCTAAACGAGACAGAGGTTATATCACGACTTCTCCACAGCGGAGCCACCGGGCGAGGTGTAGAAGTGGCTAGACGAACTAGCCGTGCGGCTAAGTCCCGGAGTCGGGCTAGCAGCAGCAGGGGCAGCAGCAGCAGGGGCAGCAGCAACAGGGGCAGCAGCAGGAGGGGCAGCAGCAGCCTGTGCAGCCTCGGTCTTCTCCATCTCCTTCTCGGCGTAAGTGGGCGGCAGGCCCTGGCCGGACACGCTGCGGGCGGGGCTAGCAATGCCAGCAGGCGAGGTAGGGGCGGCCGACGTCGCCGTGGGAGAAGCGAGCGTGGGTGCCACAGCAGGGGCAGCGGCGACCGGGCCGCGGGTAGCCTCCTTGATAACGGTCCACCACTTCTCCGCGTCGTTGGGGGTGTGGGCCTTGAAGCTAAGCTCGGTGTTCGTGTGGAAGGCGTTTCCGATTTTGCCGCTGGAAACGTCCTTGCCCTTCACGTTGAACTTGATGCCGTCAATGGAGCCGATGACGCATTCCGGCAGGTACAGCGAAAGCTCCGGGGAAGGGTCGCGGCGGAAATCGTCGTTGTCCTTGAACTCGTGCAGATAGCCCGCCGGGGTGACGACGTAGTAGCCTGTGCTGTAGCCCTTGATGAGGGCGCGCGAGCGACGCTCGAGAGAGCCTTCGATGAGCGGCTGTGTGGAGCGGTGCTCCATGTTCGGGAAGGTGATGCTGGAGAAGGAGCGCGGGGGCGAGTCTGGGTTGACCAGGATTGCGTCGTTGCGCACGCAGAAGTTCATCCATTCAAAGTCCGGTGGGATGCGCTGCGCGGAGCCGAGGATGTCGGCGTACATGGCGCGCTGGCGCTCGAGTTGCCCGTTCATGTGCAGGTGGAATTGCTCCATGGTGCCTTGCACGGTCTGCAGGACGTGTGCTTCGAACTGCTGGAAGGAGTTCTGCACGGCGAGGATATCCTGGCGGTGGTTGTTCTCCTCGTTTACTTGGTTGTTCAGACGGTGGTTGATGCCGCGCTTGAGGAGGTACGGGTCATTGTGCGGCTCGATCTTGCTGCCGGCGGCGGCGTCGAAGCAGGCGGCGTTCTGACCTAGAAGCTCGATGTGCTTCTGCGTCAGGTTACGCGCCTTTTCGACGGCCTTAGCTCCCTTGCTAGCACCAGAGCTCAGCTCCTTGGACTTGTTCTTGATCTCTTTGTGGAGACGCTCGAGGGTGGGGAGAACGCCGGTCTTTAGGTTCTTTTCGCCTTCTAGGTACATGGTAACCATGCCCTGGGTGTTGCAGCGAATACTCTCAAACATACCAGCCACGCCGCCTCCGCTGGTACTGAAGTGGTGGGCCTCCTTGAGGGGTTCGTTCACGGTCTATTCCCATTCTTCGTCAGTGCCGGGTATCACCCATAGGAATTAACCACTGACCTTCAAGATCTTCTCGTAGTCCTTGGACTGGGACTTCTGCACTTTGGCGGTAGCAGAGAAGTAATCCTCGAGATATCCGCACATATGCTTCCATGCTCGGAGACGCTCAAGCAGGAGATTAGTAGTCTGGAAACAAATACATCGTCAGTCCAATATACTTCTTTTCTTCGAGGACACCATGGATACAAACCTCATTGCTATCACCGTCGGGAATAGCCTCATCGTCACTCAGAGAAGTACGACGAGTGAAGGAGCTGCTCACGGTGTTAGACCGCTGAGGCAGTTTCACATCCGCGGGGCTCGTTGGAGTGGACATGGTCGCGGAGAAACGGCGGGGTAAGGCCTAATTCAAGACGTCGACAATGATCAACCGAAGTCGAAGTTATCTTATCCGCGTCAAAACCAGAGCTGACGACTGATAATGTGGCTTAAACAACGAATTATAGGGATGTTCGCATCGGTGGCTGGTGTGAGACCACGGCCGATGGGTGGGGGAGCGCTAGTCTATGGCTGGACTAGTCAGTAGAGATCGATCATTGCGGACGAGCAGACTTACGCGACGGAATTGATGGGCCAACAGTTTCCACTATGTTGGATATTATCTTTCTGTTGTAGGTAAAAATGAAGGCGAGAGTGCAGTCTTAACCGATCGACAAATGTCAATGAGGTCACTGTGCCCTTGTAACCTGTTAGACCTCGGGACCTTACTCTGGGTACTCGATGCTGTGGCTTTCATATCCACCCAAATATTCAAGTTTTCCAACCTTATCGTGTCAAGTCGAACGTAAATGTAGCAATACCTTGGCTCTACACTACAATGTATACATATGAACTCGAGGCGCCAAGTTGTGCTTACTATCCAAAACAGGGTACTGGCCAGACCTACTCACTAGAGCCTAGGAAGAACATGAAATTTGTCGATAATCGAAAGTGGCAAAAGCCATGTACCAATAGCCCCTCCAATGTCTATCTCAAGTGAACAATACCTTTGACCTTCGACCGAAGAAGCAGAGTCATGCCACCTGGGCCGGGCTGGGCCCGCAGGTTCATTGATGACCTAAGATCGTTGGCTAATTTCCTAATCGGGATATGATATCATCAGTAAAGATGGAAAATCTGTTGAGCATCGAAGACTTTGATCTCGTCGACCAAAGTAATTAAGTACATGCGTCAAAGGCTCATATGCATGGCTCGTGCTGATAGGCATATTTAAATGTCATGCAGCTCGTTCATATCGGATCTCATTCGTAAGGTAAAAAAAAAAGTGAAAGAAAGATCAAAACACCCGTGACCGTCTATGAAAGTATTCCTGCCCGTCTATGATCGAACGCCAGAGGAAAGGAGATGTTGGGAGAAAAGGCAATGAGAAGTAAGAAGAGATGGGAAGTTGCCGCTGATGGACGGTAGAAACATTCAGAACAATGCTGGATGAGAAGTGCCCGATTGACTGGGACTGAGGCTTGAAAAGGGGAGCTAATGCTGGGGACCATGATCGCTTGTAGAAAAAGAACATGATGGGGGGAGAAGATGAAGAGAGAAAATGGCTAAGGGTTAAGGGATAGAGCGCTTCGCGTGGGTCTCAGTGTCCAGCACCGATGCAGAAGGAGAACTTTTGATGGAAAGTGAAGGCGGGAGATCATGGGTGGATCGAAGGATTCCGTGGCCACATCTCATGCTCTGGCGCGAGCTTGCGCAATTCTAAGTCTGCGTTCCTCATCGTCAGCATTGGTGCCGCGAGAATTGAAGTAACCGGAGCGATTCTGCACCTCTAGGGGAGTTCCCGGTCCGGTTGCACGGCCGCTGCGGATATGAGCCTGTTGGGGAGACTGTGGGACTGGTAGCGTGGGGAGGCTACTAGCAATCACGGCATTGTAATCGGGGAGACCAGAGTCACGGGGACGCACGGCGCAGCGCACTGCAGTCGAATAGCTGGGAACCCGACTGAGAGTCTCTACCTCGTCGTACTGGGGGTGGAAGGGAGTTGCCATGCCCGAGGGAAGGGCTTCGGGCTCCACTTCGTCGGATGGCCGACGAGAGAGTTCTGGACTGCCATGGTTCGATCCGGAAGCCGTTCCGAAGTAGTCATTAGAGACACCCAATTGGCGATTAATTGGGATTCCGTCTGTTGGGGATTGAGATCCATGCAGGCCCTCGCCAGGAGTGACTGCACCGGGAGTGATAGGATGGTGGAGCGGACTTGCGTTCAGGTTTGTGAGACGATGGTGCAGTGCCGAAGCTGAGATATCGGTGTTGGTCAGGGCGTTCATGGAGGCGAGGTTCTCTGTGGATATGTTGCGACTGAGAGGAGTGAAAGGCGTGCCCGGACTACTGGCAGGGCCTGGTGTGCGATAGCCGCTGGGATCCAGCTCGCTATACAGCTGATCAAATGTGTGCTCACCGTAAAGGGGAGGCGCCTGGTGCGCAAACTCATCGACGGCGATCCGGGTAGATCGAGGGGTTTGCCCAAGAAGGTTGTTGTTGTCGTCGATGGCAAGGTGTGGCGAGATGAAAATCGAAACTGGAAGCGTAGCCCGGAGCTGCATTGAGATGTTAGCCTGTCAGAAGAATGGCCAGGGATTCTACTATTACTCGCCTCGCTGATGTGGCCGTCGGGGTTGTGCAGCTGAATCCGGAACTTCAGCTTGTGGCGGACTTTAATCCCCTTGGTGTCTGTATCCTGCAGACAGCGGGTCAATGTCTGCGGCATGTCTAGGATACGCTTGCATTGGTATCCTTCCGCCGCTTCATCGATGATCTCAATGTTATTCTCATCCAGCTCATGCTCGTCGCTCAAGATTGTCCTTGTGGTCTTGTATGTGTTGCGAATGGAATCGGGGTCTTCCGGATTGAGGGTGAGGTCGTGGCTTTCGATCAGCTGTGACGTAATTTGGCCGATCCGAAGACCCTTGAGAAGGGGAATCAATTTGAAATCGACGTGGATAGCGGTTCCGAACACGATGGCTTTCGTCGGGGTACTGATGGAGTATTCAATCTTGTTGGGCCAGATGTTGTCCACGGACTGGGAGGGTTGTCAGTAAGAATCTACCAGTCAGGCCGATATGACCACTTACCATTGCATGTGATAGCTCCAGAGCACTAGGATCCAGGGTTCGTATGATCCTGAGCGGTTTGCGCGCAACAATGTCCTTGACGTACTTGCGGCCGATCTCGGCCTTGAAGCGGTACATCACCCATGTCTCGGCAAGGCCTTCCACACTCTCGGGCATGGATCCCTCAAGTACCACATCAAAGGGGTACTCATAGTTGCCAGCAGGGAGGACCTCGGTTTTTCCTTTGGGTAGGTCCCGGAATTTCCACGTTTTCTCATAGAACACACGTTCACGCCATGACTTTCGGCCACCGGCGGCTGCGCTGGAGGGGAGGTGCCAGCTGCGCAAATGGCTTGTTAGTGGTGTTGATTCAGAATTAGGAATGCGACACATACCAAACTCGCGACATGCCCGTCAGCTGTAGCCGGAGGTGTTTAATGGTGAGCGGCTCGGACAAACACAGGACCAGAGTGCCCCGCAGATGCGCACTGGCGGCTTCATGTTCGCCGCCACGGAACACGATATACTCATCATTCAACCTGTAGAAGTCAGATATGTCGCTCGCCTGGGCTATCCGGTCCCCCACTCACCTGATGTCGAAGTACTTGGCGCTGCTGGCGCTCCCGCCACTACTAAAGAAGCTGAGAGCCATTTGGAAATTGCCCGCAGCAATGGGCGGAGATGTCGACGAAGTTAGGGAATAGAAATATGAAGGAGAAGAGGCAAGAGTAAAGAGATCAAGGCTAGTAAGTGTACTCCGTCCGTACTGCGTTACTGCGTACTGGCGTATGGCACCGGTATTTTTTCCGTTTTTTCTCTATCACTGATCTACCGGAACATGGCCAGATACGCAAGACTGGTCCGACTCACGGGTCCCCAGTGGAGTTGTGCCGTTTCCGGCGACCTATTCTTTTCTTCTTTTCTTTTTTTCCTTTTTATTCTTTTTGGGGCCTTTAGCAGTGCCGAGATGCGAAATGACTAATCTTAAATGGAAATAGGCTCACGGATGCGCGATGTAAGGCTGGCTTGGCATATAATGAAGAGAAATATAAGAATTGGAGCAAAAGTGGGATTTAGAGGATTTTAAAGGATTTGTGAGATTTGTGAAGAACCTTAGAACCATCTTAACCGGTTAAGCACATCAAAACCCATCAGTGTCTAGTTTTTTTACGTCAGCGCTATCATACCAGACCCTACATAGTTACTCCCTACAAGGTACAAAGTACGTACGCGTGGTTACTATTTGATGCCTATTTAGTCTCTTTACTTTCAAATGCAAGGGATTCTGTATCCAGAACAAAATCCAAATAATATGACATGGACGAAGGACATCCGAAACCATTCAACAACTCACCCCGGTCTAACTATAGCGTCTAGGGTTTACCCATACGCTTATCCATCATGCCATGTGATGTTGTACGGCATACTCCGTACATACCTCGGGATCGCCCTTCCCGCATGGTTTCAAGATCCCTGAAGATGCACACGTCAACGTACCTATGTATGCCCATGGAGTCACACAACAGCGTTATTTCATACTTCAGAACCTGATCGTCAACTAAAAAATCCACTTTGGTGATGGTAAATAGGAGATCTACAAAGTATACTAGTTAGCAAGGCTGCATTTAACCAGTCACGGTACACATAATCCTTGTCTACTAGGGTCTCGATCGCGCCACTCGTTAAAAAATATGCCTTGGGCTTGGACCCTTGGTCTTTCTCAATTCATTGAACTGCCGCCACTCCGATATTGCTCAGATAAGTTATACACTGACAAATACAGTTTCAAATGCGATCGTCTCTTCCTGTAAGCTGTAGTTACCGTGCCTGAAAATCCCCAATGCACATTGATGCATGAAACCACCTTTGACTTTGACCTGCTAAGCTTGACCTATCTTAATCTCACCGGCAATAATCGGAAATATCTGTGATCCAACCGCCTACTGTAACCCAACACTTACATCACTATATTGTAGAGTCCCTGATGAGCATTGCGGTAAGAGCGGGAACCGCCTATACTAACCAGACCCCGCCTAGCTGTCAAGGCCCGTGGCGTCGTGATAGGTTCAAAGCGGGTCAGATATATTGTGAGGGATTTCACCTAACCTTGGAAGGGTAAAACCAAACATAGATAAGGTCTCGGACAAACAACACACAAACTGTTGATTATGGTGCCTTATGTGACCCACTTCTGCGGTCGTGTTTCATGTAACATGTATATACTCCATACGTACATACACATACAAAGTGCAGTGCATGAAAGCCAGCACTCGGCCTGCTCCCGATCGTACAAGCCGACTGCAGGCCTAGCCCTGGGATCGGGATGCCTTCCACATATGGAACTCGGGAATTTCCGCTTCACCGGATCGGAATCCCGATTGCGTGCCGATTTAAGCTCCCCGAGTATATGCGTTGTTATTCGCCGTGTTTATACTGGGCTTCTCGGTGTGAGGATTTAGGCTGAAACTTTGTTTTTGACTTTTATTTTTATCTTTTTTTTTTCCTTTTGATACCAACTGGACAAGACCCGTTCCTATGGCGTGCGACCCGCTCTAATCTAATCTTTTGATCCAGCCCTGAAAGCCTAGATTCATTTTGGCTAAAGACACCATCACGAGGTCTCGGCTAGGACGGTCGAAGTCTATAAAGCACTCAACATGACTAGGGTCAGAGCTATACTCTACCAACTTTCAAAGATTTTCTTACGGCCCCACCAAGCAGATCATCGACGGTGAGTTTTTACAGACTCTCCACTGTGAAATTATCTTCGGTGAGTTCCAGAACGTCCACTTGGATTGCATCATGCCGAAGAAAAGTCAATAATGTGGGACTCGTTGTTTACGCGTATGTTGTAAATGCAGATAACCTTGGAAGTACATACCCAGGTACGGAGTAGACATCGGTGTAATTATTGAAGGCATGTCGTCATCGTGAGTGATTCACTGTCGGAATCTTAAACTAGGCATGTTACACCGCTCAACGCACTGTACAACATATACGGCTAGCATTGCATGTAAAAGCTTGAACCCTAAATGTATTCCGATGATTTGCATCAGGCCATTTTCCATGTTCAACGTCCAAGAGCAAGTTGAGCCAATTACAGAACATCAGTAAACGCCTCATTCGACCCTGGGGGCCTAGCTTATCACTTCGGTTAATGTTTTGCAAGATTGGCTAGATAAGAAGCACGTCAAGGGGTCTTTGCGTCTTGGTGTACCAATAGTATTTGCTAAAGCCAGACATCGTAAGAGATCTGACCCACCAAATAAAACCGAAAGAAACAACACAAAACACAAGAAAACACGGCTATGAAACCTGATAAACAGGGCATACTAAAAGTACTTATTACATGCATCCACGCGCAGCAGAACAAGTGCTATATATCTTTTTTGCGTAGTTCTCATGCCGAATACAAAGTAGAGTATGACCATCTATCTTCCAGTGATCGCCAGGGGAGGTTGCAATGTCTAGAGCGGGAACTAAAAGAGATCGCGTGGATCGACCGCCTGCCAAGATCCGGAAAAGACTTTTTACGGCTTACGAGGGCCTCGGTTGGGCCAATTGTACAGCGGAATTTATTCACATGGCGGTGCAATCAGGGTCTTCTTCGGGCCTTTTTGGTTCGGGGGTTCCCGTGGTCTAGATCTGGCGTGTGATGCACATCATATACAACATATAGATCGGACTTCATGTCAACAGAGCCGAGGCTTTTTCAATCCTCTCATATTCTAAACATCCATCATCCCCAAAGACAGAACATGTGCAATTGCAAGTCAAACCTGGAAGATCTTGTCAAAGCATACCCGAGAACGCCCGACGACTTCATATCATCGGCTACGGAGTATGTCGCAGCTACCTACCCACGAGGGCTAATGTAAGCTAGGGAGACGACTACACCCGGCTGCTGAAAACGAGAGCTGGTTTCTGTTTCGCTTAGGCTTTGAATACCGTCATGGGTATGTACTCCTCGGCTATTCATCACAGCCGGCTTCGAATTCAGAATCCCAATGCTACCTCGGCAACAAGGATATAAGCGCAGGCCGGACACATGGAAGTGCAGCTTGGCTATACATTGCATCGAAGGTTACCTTATTGTCCACCAGAGACCGACTCCCGGATCTCGATGAATGAGTTCACAGCTAGAGGTAGCTTCTGTTGGTGCCGATAATGTTCCAATCGAGAGTACTATGGTACCAGTGGCAGGTTCCCGTGAAGAATGTTCCCTTCTTAATATCTGCACTAGTTAACAACGGCTAAGTTTACTGACTGTTTAATGAGAACCGATTTACCGAGGGTGACGGTTGCTGCCGTGATGGCATGACACCCTCTGTATCGGGTCGTGGCCATGGAAACAATGGGGTCCAATGAGGCAAGTGGCCTTGACCGATTGCGAATAAACTGCAAGTCTGATACTATTTGATGAGATTGGTTACCGGAACTTACGTTGGCATTCCAAGACATGTTGGCCGAAAACGGCCCTGTGATATTGACACGTGGAAATGTGGCACACGACACAATAGAGCAAGCGTTCAACATTATAAATGCACTTCATTTGATAGTAAACTGCTACATGTAACTAATGTCAAGAAGACCGGAGTAGGAAAAATCCGAATTGGCCTCTCATTGTATCCGAGGTCTATACCACCTGGTTTCCGTTTTTGGTTAGTGTTGTTGGTCGACCGTGGTGCAGATGAGCTCAAGCTCACGATCGTCGATTAGAGTTTTTTTAAGTAGAGATCTAGGCGTTGATCTAAATATATCAAGCCGGGGTAATGGACCACTTGGTGGTGATGTCAACATGTGCCACTGGATTGCATTTACCACCTAGTATATATATCCAGCTGATCCATCGTGCGCTTCAATTACGCAACGAGATAGTAGAGCATGGCTGAGCAGATCCAGCGAGACTGGCTCCAAGTATGTATTATGTTCACGAGTAATCACAGTATTAATGACATGGAAAGGTGGGAAGAAGCGAAAATGTCAAGTCGCAATGAGACTTAGAGTCGGCTGCTCCAAGGAAGAGACCAGAACCAGAAGTCTTGGGCCAATTTGCAAATCATAAGACGTCAATCAAGAGAACCTAGGGGTTCAGGGCTGACCAGAGTGGGTCAAAGGAGGCGGTGGGAGTCGCGTGGCCGACGCTCTTAGGAACAATGTCTATAACAGGCACAGCCCGAAAATAGAACGACGAGTATATCGAGAACGACGGGGAAATCCTGGGGCACAGCATACACTGCAAACCAAGGTGCCATGTCATGTTGAAATCGAGCCAAACACATATGCGGTCGGTAAGACGAAGACAGCCCAGCACGATGGAATAACATGATAGCATCGGATTATGTATTTTTGATACGAGTCTCGTTCCAGCAAGGGTGTCGAGTATCGAGGGGGACGTGGGTAAAGGGTGACGAGGGAGAAGCAGGTTCGAAAGACGTAAGAATCCTTCAAAAGATCCATCCAAGAATGATATAGAGAACGACACCCGCAGCAATACACATGCCCGCAATCTTCAACACGGCCACAGAATCGCCTTGCTTTGCCATCCGCGTGAGTCGAGTAGCGCTACCTTTGAGGTTCGTCGAGAAGGAGGAGAAGACATCGGTCTAAGAAGGTAAGATTGTCAGTCGCAAGTTAACCCGACCGAGGCGCCAGTCAAAGGTATCTGCAAGTAGCAAACACATGCCCTCAATTATTATCGCACTAGCGAAATATTATCGGACTAGCGAAAGATTGATCAAGACATACCGTATGGTCGAGAGTGTCCTGATCCCGCGCATTATCATGGATATCAATCGTCACCGACCGGAGAGCTGAGACCTTCGAGGAGAGGGAATTGAGGAGCGCATTATTCTGCCTGTTTCAAAATCAGCATTCAAATCGATGCATAACTCCTTTCATAGCGACATCCGATGGGACAAGGTGGAGAAAGGGGGACATACTGCTCGCGTTCGTAGGCGTCACTCATTTTTGATACTTTCAAGTTTCCCTCGATCTTGAAGGATGCTTATTCGAAATAATGCAAAGCGCGCCGAGACTGGGAGAATTGTCACTGAAATGAGGAGGAGTGGCCAAAAGCCTGGGGAATCGGAGCCGACGTCAGCCTAGTGGCAGATCAGATCACATGATCGTAGATCTTCACTATGTGGAAATTACGACTTTGCATTTATATTATCTTTGAGAGGCAGAGTTGAACAGTCTCACACTGTTTAGGTCACAGATATACATCCCAGTGCTATGTATAGCACGCCGTGTACGGAGTACACATTCGCGCATGATCTATAATACGGGTCCACTTTGTACGCAACTTCGAGTTTCATGATGGGCGGATAGCGATAGCTCATGATCAAGAGGAAAGTGATCTTGCAATTGGATATCATGCTGATATCTGCGACCATCTCTCGAATGAGTGTAGAATAAACACCCAAGTTTGGCGCTTTTGAAACCCATTTGGGATTATTGTGACAGTGCCCGAAGATGGCTCAACCAAACCCACACGTCTTTCACTGAATTGTGCCCTCGGGTATTGTTTCTGTTCTTCTTCTCACAGTCAAATCCCATCGAGCCTAGATAGAGAAATATAGAAGAGAAGCTGGGGAGGCTATATTGTACTTGATATGTATCGTTTTCGGACCCACAGCCGTTCCCCGCCTTGGATCGTCGTTTTACCCGCGTGGAACAGTTCAGGTCAAACTTTTTTTTTATCATGATTTGCAAAATGGCCTCAATTGAAGATGAAAGACCATCAAAACGAGTCCGTCAGGCTTGTGAGCCATGTCGGTGAGCTTGAACCTCAGATGTCCTAAGCTGAGAGCCAATTGGAGCTGACATTCCCGCAGCCGGAAAAAGTCGCGTTGCCCAGGGGAGAAACCGATTTGCTCGTACTGCGAGCGACTGGGTCAACAATGCGTATATGCAGGCGCTGAGATTGTAGATGAAGGCCTGGTGCACTCGCAGAAGATGATGGTAAGTAGCATTGATGTCCAGACCTAAGCAAATTCTAATGTGGCATAGGAGCAACGCATTTCCGGCATTGAGGGGAAACTGGAACAGTTGGTGGAATATATCACGTCGGTTCTGATTTCCGTTCTGTTTCGTTCCATTTGGCTGATTGAACTCGTAGGCGACCTGCCTCAAATCACCTCCCTTCGCCAGTTGTTCCCGAGAATAACCCTCAGATACCAGAGCTTCCACCCCCGGCAAGCTTTTCTATGTGAGTTCAACTTGGGATATACTCGCAGGAGACATTCATTAACAAATGAAATAGAGCTGGATCACCTGCGATCCCAGATGCTGAACTTTATCTGACCTTTTGTAACGCACAGCCCCTTCTGTTATTCCCCCACAGATCTTCTCTAGTCTCCCTGGGGAAGCGGGACCCCGAGCTTCTACTCGCAATTGAAGCTCTTGGAGTCCGTTTCAAAAGACCAGGGATCATTGACCAGGATATACAACTGGAGATCAAAATAAAAACAGAAAGGGCCTCTCAGATGGTCATGATGCGTTTGGCATCAGGTACTGTGGAGCTATCTACTATCCAGACCCTATGCCTTCTAAGTATGCTGGAGTTCACAGGTAAAGCAATCCCGGCCCGTGCCCTTGTGTCTATTCCTAACATTGTATTCCATCTGTTCAGCGGGTCATATCATTCGCGCGGGGTCTTATACCACACTTGCCACATATTTGATGAGAAACCTCAGAATAAATGGCCTGGAGTCTCTAAGCAATTTGGAAACTGAGCGCGATGAGCGGAAGCTCTGCCATGTAAGTATTGTCATGCTTAGGAACCTCCAGGGGTCCCTACATCCACCTGGAGACAGCTTGGACTTACTTGCAGAGCCTGGTCAAACCGTCTCTCCATTGGCAACCATGATTTTCAACAAAGAGATCGCCTATGGTACCAGCTGTGACTCCAAGCCAGATATTGGCATCAATGGTAGCAGTGTTTACACAAGCGAGCTGTGGGCGATGGCATGTATTTATGCCGCAAGCCATGTAGGCGTTGACGCTCATCCCCCATGGTCTCCAAATTCTGAGTACGCCATGCTAAATTTCCGACACTGTGAGCATGAGAGTCTCATGCCACTTAGGTTCCGACTTCATGCAAGTCGGTTCCAAGACCATCCCCCCGCCGAACTTCAGGCTCATCGTGACTATTGGAGCCCATGGCTATTCTTCCAGTTGGTTTGGCACGCGGTGCCTTGTTTAGTAAACCATCCGTTTCTTTTATCTATGCGACTTCGGAACTTCCGGAGGACAATGCCTCAGTCATTCCTCCGGAATTCTTTCGAGCAGCTGACCTTCCACTCGGGCTGGGTCATTCATTTTCTTGAGCTTATCGAGGCCAAAAGCTTCGAGGTATCTGACCCGACTTTAGGGCAATGTGTGGCAATTGTCGCTACGATCTATCTTCAACATAGTTTTGTCGAGGATGAAGCTTTTAAGAGAAAGGCGCAAACGGGATTTGAGAAATGCCTTAGATTCCTACGCAATATGGGTTGTCGGTGGCCACACATTGATCGACAGGTTAGTTCTTTTTCCAAGCTGTTTCTTTGGCACACCGGTCCTGATGTCACTTCAAGGTCCGACAACTCCAACAACTCCGGGACAGCGTTTCCCCTGGAGGCCTTATGACAGACAACACCGCCCCAGCAGGAACCAACTCCCGTCAGAAGTGGTCTGTGAACTTGCAATTATTATGGAAAATTTTAGTATATGCCCATGCGAGCAATATATCAGATCCTGCTAGTGACATCTTTGGCCCGGAACTTGCCAAAGACAGTGTCGGATGCTCCGGGGATCCTTCGGCTGGCGCTATCACCGAACGTGATTTTGCTTTGATTGGATCTGCTGGGATATCAGGTCACAAGACAGTGGCTCCCGAGTGCGTCACCTACCCACCTGAACAGACTGAAGATCCTATACAAACGCCGAGTCAGACCTCACCGAGGATGGACTTTTCCGGGCTTCCGGGAGATCCCAATATGGACTTTAGCGGCGGTGATAGCGGCGGTGATACCTTGTTCCTGCAGCTTCAAGATTATGGGAGGGCGTTTGAGGATTGGCTAAGCGTTAACCCAACGTGAGTTTAGAATGTAAACATTCTATGCATATCTACCTCCGATCCGGGGAACACGGACCGGATCCGACTTTGCCGGACGCCAAGACGGTACTGAACCGGCTTTCCTTACCGACACCCTCTGCATTTTATAATCCTGGGAAATCCTCCAACCGATTGCAATTTGACAAAATCCCTCTGGCTGTCAATCTGTTCTTCAAAATGACTACAGCTAAGACAGACTCCATTGTGATCGTGGGCGCCGGCGTCTTCGGTCTTTCGACCGCTCTTGAACTCAACAAGCGCGGATATACGGATATCACCGTCGTCGATCGATTTGTACCACCATCAGCAGATGGAAGCAGCGTTGACATCTCGCGCATTATTCGCGCTGACTATGCCGACCCAATCTACTCTCGAATGGCCCGGGAAGCATACAATGGATGGACCACCGAGTACAAAGATCAATACTTTGAATCGGGATTCGCCATGTTTTCGGAAACGCCCAAGAATGCATATATAGAGAAATCTAAGACTATCATTCGGGCGGCAGGTGGCAAATTAGACGATCTCGACGACGCCATGGATATCCGCAAACTTTACCCTAGTGTTCAAGCAGACTTTTCCGGCATGAACGGATATCACAATCCGAAAGGTGGATGGGCTGATGCCGCAGGCAGTATTCAGAAGCTTGCTTCCAAGTGTACTGTCGCGGGCGTTTCCATCATTGCCGGGCCTCGCGGTACTGTTGTCTCCCTGCGCAGGGTGGGGTCGCGCGTTGTTGGTGTCAACCTTGTTGGAGGCCAGGTATTGCTTGCTTCACAGGTGATCTTGAGCACCGGAGCGTGGACCAACCGTCTTGTAAACATGGGTCATGTGGCATCTTCCTCTGGCCAGCCTGTTGGTTTCATTCAGTTGACCGAGGAGGAGGCTCTCGAGATGAGAAAGATCCCGGTCATGATTAACATGAGCTCTGGTGTTTTCTCGTTCCCGCCCACACCAGACACAAATGTTCTCAAGATGGCACGCCACGGTTACGGATATGCAACTGATATCGTTGTCAATGTGGACGGTGTTCAGAAGTCACTCTCATCGCCAAAGCTCGAAAGCAGCAATGCGGCCACTGGATATCTGCCCGACGATGCCGATGAATCGCTGCGAAAGGGATTGCGTCAGTTCTTCCCTAAGCTGGGGGACCGCCCTTGGATGAACCGTCGACTGTGCTGGTACACGGATACCCCTAATGGTGACTTTATTATTGACCACCACCCAACCATCCAGGGCCTATTCATGGCTACTGGTGGTGCAGGACAGTAAGTTTTGATGGAACTATCACTTTGCACAGTAAGACTTTATACTAACTAACCTGGTTTTAGTGGATTCAAATTCCTCCCTATCCTGGGCCAGTATATCGCGGACTGCTTCGAGAACAAAGCACCTGAAGCTTTGCGCCAAAAGTGGAGGATGAACCCGCCCCAGGGAGGTGACTCGAAGGGGCCGATGGCAGGTGACGGAAGCAGAGGAGGGCCTCCTTTGAGAAAGCTGAGCCCTCTCGAACAAGCTAAGCTGTAAATAAGGGTGCAATATCGGATGTCACGAGGATAGGTATGACGATCAAATATATTTCTCACTCATGCGCTCCGTAAGACCATCTGGACACATAGCGTAGCTTTTGGCGGGCTAAATGGCGATGCTCCACATAATGAAGCGTGAAGCGCTATAGGTTCATATCGGGTTAGACCGAGCAATTCAGCCTTGTTATTATAGCTAATAAACCGGCCAATCAGCGACGTACAACTCAGCCTTGAGGAGCGGTACATTTGACCCGAAGCGGTTAGACTGGGCAGCCGCAATAACCTCAACCTAGTTGCTTAGAGCCTTTTTTAGTGCAATATATTATGATTTTGTAGCTGTCTACGGCGTATTCCGCACTGAATATAGACGCGCTACTGAAAGCCTCCAGTGTTTGTTTTGAGATCCACGCTCCGCTTCTCCACTCAGGTCTTCACCCCACCATGCCGGGCGTCCCAACAGGTCGGGCCTGTGACGCGTGTCGCAAGCAGAAGAAAAAGGTACGTGCCATAAGACTATATCACACGTTGCTAATCTTAATAATATGCCAAGTGTGACGAGAAACAACCTGAGTGTGGACGATGTCTTCGTCTGAAAGTGAGCTGTGTGGGGTCCGGTCAGCAACGATTCAAGTTCAAAGAGCAACAATTTTCCCCCAAATCAAATCGAAGCGGTCAAATGACTCTCACATCAAGATCAAAATCAACAGAAAAAGTAATTTTTTCTTTTGAAATACCCCGGGCATGTCCTGGCAATAGTATGATGTCGTTGACCAATTCGTTCGTCGGCGCCATAAAACGATCCACTGACCTCCGGTACAATCTGTGGTGGGCTTTCGGCACTTTCCTGGAAGATATACCCCGACGACTCGGCAGCAACGAAGCACTCGACCACGCAGTTGACGCTGTAACCACTGCCCACGCAGGCTTCTGCACCGGTCAATCGGTTTCGGCTGAGACACTAGCCAAGTATTCATATGCGCTCAAGACCCTGAGAGTCTATCTAGACCACCCAGTCCAGGCGAGTGCTTCCAGCACACTATGTGCTGTCATGATACTTTTGGTCTGCCAAACATTCATCGGAAATAACGGGCAAATGATATCAGGACATGCGCAAGGGGCCGCCAGCATTCTGCACGCGCGAAAGAACTTTGGGCCACGCGATGACTTTGAGCGTAAATTGTTCCTCTCTTTACGTGGAAGCGTGGTAGGCCACACACGACTCCACCACATTTCTTGCCTAAGCTAATCATATACCTAAGTTATTCGAGGGCTTATACAATGATGCTGTCGACCTGAGCTCCGAGGAGTGGGATTCCTTAGTCAAAAATGACTTTGATCAAGATCAACCCGAAGGCCAGATTTTGCGATGTCTAGCGCGAGCCCCAGTTCTAATGAGACGCGGCAAACAAGCTATACGCGATGGCGAAGATTTGATGCTATTGACGATGGAAGTCCGACCAATATACGAAAAATGCAAATTGATCCTGGGCGAATTGCAAGTACGAACAGTCGAATTTGAAAAGTCCGGGCTCACTATGACAGAAACCTTCATGGGCCGTATCTTGAGAGCACATTATCTCCGCACCCATGGAATTGGTCTCGCAATCACGACATTTTTCAATTGCATTCTCCAGGCATTGGATCCCAGTGACTATACATGCATGGTAGAATCGAAATCTCTTGTTAAGGAAACTCTCGAACATGCTCAGAAGTCCAATGTTTACAGACCTGTTGGAGCAGGATACGTGATAATGTGTCTCTCGGCAGCTTGGGCCGTTACTGCAGATCCCGAACTGCGGTCAATGGTGGAAGCCGCCTTGATTGACTATCATGGTGACTTTGTGACCCGCGATGTTGTGAATATACCCAAAGAGCTGGAACAGGCGAGTGTGAATTTACGGCTAGGATTGACTGCTCAGGCGAATGCAATTTTTGTCCCCTCAGGATAGAGCTGTGTAACACCCAGTCTTCTCGTGGCATTCACAACTCACACCAATACCGTCTCATAATCAGGCTAGGACGAATGTTGAAGTCGATGGACCCGGTGATTTGGAGATTGCATTAATAGCGCTGGCGGATCAGGTCTCTGGCGAGGGATTATATGCTAGAGAATAACATTCTCGAACAATCCACGGTATTAGAAAGTAGTCGAGGGCTTAACCCATAGATATTATATAGGTAAGGTCTTATTGAATTGCTAATGGTAACAGAAGTAGTTCATTTACATAGGACTCAGGTAGAAGGTCGACTCATAGCACATATCTCTTTGATTCAAATGTTTCCAATGCTCAAATGTTTATTAATAGGAATAATATAAACAAGTTGGATTCTAGGTAAACCGTAGGTTACGGCCAATTCAGCCTCAAGGACAACCTTGGGTATAGAAAGTGGGAGACGCCTGACAAACAAGGCCACCTGGGTACGCAACAAGCCTCAATTGCTATACATTGTCCACCTCCATCTGATTTTCCTCCTTGTGATTGTGGCTTTACTATCACTCGCACTTTATCTGCTCAAAATCCCCATCTACTCAACTTTCTTCTCTCTTCCTCAACCTCAAGTGCTCATCTCCCACCCGCTCATATCTCATCTTGGATTCCTTTCTCTGCTTGGCAACTTGTTTATTCTTCTAGCCAATCTTTCTTTCATCTTTGTTACAAACCCTTCATCTCGATTCTCTTTCCCTCGACTGTCACATCTTCAGCACCCAGTACTTTGACATTGCCTCTGGCGACAGCGATCATGTCGCTTGATATTCTACCCACAGAGCTCATTCTCATGATTGAGAAGAATCTGCATTCCCAGAAAGACCGCAATGCCTTGATTCGCACGAGCCCGCGTTTCGCCCTCATGTTCGACGAGAAACTATACAAGAGCTGCTCAGCACAGGAACACAGCTATATTATCCTATGGGCAGCTAAGCGAGGCCTGGAGGGCACCATACACAAGTGCCTGAAGGCTGGCGCTAAAATTCCACGGCGAGATAGATTCAGGTCTCATTTGATCGATCGCGACGCACCCGAGTCTTTGAGTGTCATCCCACGGCACCCCAAATCACACCCATTGACCGCAGCAGCCGAATTTGGCTCACTGTCTTGCGTCAATCTTTTCCTTGAGAAAGGCGTCAATCCCAACTTGTTGGATGAACATTACGAAACTCCACTGAGACAGGCTGCAGGAAATGGCCATGTCAATGTCGTTGAGTTGTTACTTTCCAGCGATGCTCTCGCATTCACGGGTGCCTTCAAGTTGCGACGACCTCTGAAGATTGCTGCGGCTCGCGGTCATTTACCCGTGCTCAAGGCGCTGTTCTCTTTCCTTGGGAGTGGCGATCGAAATCTCACCGTCAAAGATGCTGCCCAGATCATCCTGTACGAGGGACTCTGGCACAGCAAAGTAAGTGTTGTCAGGTATGCACTCAAACAGGGTGCGGATGTGAATGACGAAAATTCCGAGTTCGTGTTGCGGTTCGCTCCAGATCTACGCCCAGACGATCCCCCCGAGAAAACACGATCAAGATTGGTCCAAGGTCACAAGATCGGAGTGACAGTTCGAGGGATCCCCACCGCAGGCTGGTCGAACCTCATCCCCAATACCCTCCACGCTGCGCTCGTTGGTGGTGATAGGAGGCTGATTGATTTGATCATTGACACTGGTTATGATATTACTCAAATTGGGTCCATCCTGCGGTATGCAGTCCTTCGGAGAGAGAACGTACTCATCAGTAAGTTGATGAATATGGGGGTCAACATCACCTCCAAAATTCTTTATGAGTCCGTTTGTGGTGAAGATTTGGTTATGAAGGAGTTCATGAAGACGACCTTGGAGAAGACTATGGAAGAACTGGGACTCAATAATTGACCAGACTGGTACATTTGTTTTGCGCCACACCGAAAGACCATGTTGACACATTCTCTCTACAAAAATTTGATCAACCTCATATTTGCCTTGCATATTTCCAGTTTTCTGTCATTTCTTCCTCTTTATATCTTCTACCTAGAAGATGAAGATCTCAGAATTAGGACATGATAAGTTAAAAAAACCAAAGAAAAAGCATCTGAGCAATGAAATCAAGCCTTTGAACACCCGGCATCTGATTGCTGGGCGGTCCTTGTTTATAATAAAACTTGATTATGATTTAACTACTTCTAGGTAGAGATTTCATGTAAGCGCTCCAATTCTTGAGCCAGGATATTATTAAAAAGCAATCCTCAACGCGCTCTGTTAATAAACAGTACGTATATTGTTCGCCCATTCTGATCCTATGAAAACAGCTGGTTCTTCAATTCCACCAGATCTTGCTCTGAAGCATGCCTCATCATCCATTCGTCTTGCATGAGCTCATACGAGTCGGCCCTCACTTCCGGATCCCACGTTAGTATCTTGCGTATGAACCGGAGAAACCGGTCTTTTTCCTCTCCTGGTGGGATGGTAGTGACGAATTCCTCCAAAGTAGTTTTGGGGATGGGGGGCTCCGACACCCAGTTGCCTATAAAAAAGCTTTGGTAAGCTCAACTGTGAAGCCTAGGGTTCAAGGGAGACTTACCCTGTTCATCAAAATATGCTGAAAATAGTGGACTCTTGCGAATCATCTCCAGTGGTGGAGGACCCAGATATCCGATATACTGGGCCAGTGCCAACGGAAGAACATACTGATTGTTGACTCGGTCAATGGGGTCGAATAGGTTCTTCCCTTCCGTGAGCTCAAGTGTCTGATTGGTTTTGGACCTGAGTTAGACATAGTATCACAAAGTTTAGGTGTACTAGTACTTACCATGACACCGATAGAGAACACATCAACAGGATACTCCCAAGGCAGGCCTAAGAGGACCTCTGGAGCTTTATACAAATCAGACATCCACCAATCCTGGTTAGTCTGTCCTTCTGCTAGCCGCATTTGCCCAAAATCAATAAGAATCGGGTCACCTAAAAGCTCCATCATCTTAGCTCGTCGAGACCTGTATACGGGAGCCGCTCCATCAGTCGTCATTATAGGGACGCTAGGATCCTGTGACTCTTGGCTCTCGATGTCCTTGAGGCAGCTATCATCATCGAGTTGCATCAGAACATTTTGAGGTGAAATATCTGCTCACAGTTTAGTAAGTGGGAGATGCAAAAGGTGCCGCTACCTCATTTGAACGTACTAGTATGTATGACACCGCAGACTGAATGAAGCCAGTCGACGGAAAACCACAAGCAGTGTATGATGGATTTCACCAGAAGCTTGGGCAGGATACTATTTGGAAACGCCTCCTGTAACACGCGAATACTCTGGCCTTCGGGTTTTGAAGCGATGCAGTAGTATCGGCCATGTAGGGACGCTTGATCATTTTCAAAGATATCGTCTGCAAGACGCGTAAACCCCACCCTGGGATGGTCGCCTTCATCGGTATCCGCGAATCTCTTCAAGCGCCGCAGCATGTTGATCTCGTTAAGAATCGGGGAAGAGTCGGTACCTTGGCTAATACATACTTTGAGTGAGGTATACTGCTCTGCCCTAAAGAGTGCGTGAATACTCAGTATTCAGAAACAGATAGGATAAGTAGGATTTGCAAACCTCTGATCCCAGGCAAGCCAAACAGTGGGATACGCCCCGTATCCTAGCTTTGCAATAACCCGGTACTGGTCCTTAAACACCTCGCCAATTTTTACCGGGTAGTAATGCTTTTCATGATACCGTGGTAAGCTCTGTGCTTCGATTCTTTCTCCAGCCATCGTGTGGTTGAGTCGACAAAATGTCAGAGGCACTTGCAGGGAACATGTTCGTCTGATTTGCCATAATGATCTAGAGAGAACACGCATTTTTGAAATGATGAGGAAGTCTCCCCTGAACATGATTGCGGAGCGAAGCGAAGCATATCAAATCACAAGGTCTTCTTACGTATATGTCACGTGTCCAAGTTTTCTTCTATGCATCCGCTGCCAAGCTTTTGTGGCTTCGGGAACACCCCTGGGCCGTGATGATCATCTTGAGGCTTCCAATTTATACCCTTAGGCTCAATTTCCTATCCAGGGGTGACATAGGAGTCCTTGTACTATTAGAGTATCGGAGATATGAAGCAAATAGTAGAGTAACCCTTTTGCATGATAATGTAGTCCTGCAAATCCATACAGCGATAGAAGGAACAAACATATCGCAGAGGCATTCTAGAAGTTTACTGTGATGTTTGACATTAGATTATTCTAGAATTTTAATTTAAATTCAACTGTTTCCTGCCTTCTTTTTGACTCGTTCAACCCTCATCATCTTGTCTCCACCGCGAGCTCCCACTATCCCCATCAAGAGCTTACATTATGGAGTCTCTCCAACTTTCTATGAATACCTTGGAGATAGGTGAGCATATGAAGCTTGTCAAAGGGGACACTGGTTCCTCGAAAACATCGCCATACGAAAACACCCGCTTGGACGAGGAACTGATAACGGCACCTCTATTCTCACTCTCTGCTTGTCAGGTCCTGGACACCGACCGTCTGTATAGCGATCAAGCTCTTGAGAGAGACACATTTCCACAGTATGGACTGCTTGGTCTGCGTAACCGGTCCAGCAACACACCGACACAAGATGATCTTGTGTATGCAAACGTGTCAGCGCCTTGGTCTGCCTTCATCTGTGGGAGTCAAGGAAGTGGTAAAAGTCATACCCTGTCCTGCCTTCTGGAAAATGCATTGATTGCATCCTCCCCAGCTGGGAAGCTAGCATCACCTCTGGCTGGACTAGTCATTCACTATGACAATTTCACTGCATTTTCCAGCACGCAGTTGTGTGAGGCAGCTTATCTCTACTCCTCAGGCATTCCTGTCCAAGTTTTGGTCTCCCCGACCAACTACCTTGCCATGAAAAAGGCATACAAAACACTGGCAGGCGGTTCCAAAATGCTGACGGTGAAGCCATTGTATCTGCCACAAAAGGATCTCAACATCGGCATGATGAAGACCTTGATGGGCATCGGCAACAAAGCCGAGCAACCTCTTTACATTGAGGTATGTCAGCACACCTTTCATTCAAGCTGAAAACGTACTAATAAGCTACTCACATAGGTTGTGATGAAGATTCTTCGAGACATGGCTATAGCCAACCAGGGGAAATCCGGATTCAATTATAGTGCGTTCAGAAATATTCTGCAACGTGAAACTTTCTTGAAAGGCCAAATCGGGCCTTTGAATATGCGCTTGGAGGTGCTCGAGTCATTTTTTGAACCTGGATCTGTGCCTGGTGCAAGTCCCAACAAGTCAAAGCAACACGATGTTGATGATGTCTGGAAATTTCCTCCGGGCAGTTTGACAATAGTTGATTTGAGCTGCCCGTTCGTTGGTCAAGAAGATGCATGCGCTCTCTTCAACATCGCCGTTTCCCTGTTTTTGAAGAACCGCCGAGACACAGGTCGTATCATTGCTCTGGATGAAGCACACAAGGTTTGTGGCCCTTCCTAATTTCCTGAGTCATCTATTATCTTTTATACTGACACTTAATTTGATTCTAGTTCATGACCTCAACGTCGACAGAAGCCGCAGATCTGACGGAGACACTGCTATCTGTCGTCCGCCAGCAGCGACATCTAGCCGCCCGCGTCTTGATAGCCACACAGGAACCGACTCTTTCACCGTCACTTCTCGAGCTGTGCAATGTGACTATTATCCATCGCTTCTCGTCGCCAGCTTGGTTCAAGGCAATAAAGTCACACATCGCGGGAGCTGGTATTGAGAAATCTGATGCAAACGCCGCGGCCTCGATCTTTCACAAGATTGTTCGTTTGCCGACTGGTGAAGCTCTGGTATTCTGTCCAACAGCGCTGTTGGACATTGCAAAGCACAATGCCAAAGAGAATGAGGAGGCTTCAAGTGTCACCTCTTCCGATCGGCCAGTTAGTGAAGAAGGCTCGTCCTCTGCAGACAGCACTCGGGCCAAAGATGAGCCTACTTCGGATCGCGTTGTCCAGCTCGGAACAGCGTACGCTCGCATTCGAGTGCGGAATAGGATCACTGTCGACGGTGGTCGCAGTGTCCTTGAGCGTTGAGGTTCCCCGGATTGAAGTGGAAAAGTAAGGTGCATTTATCGTGCATGAAAAATTTCCGCTATAGTCAGACTATCTAGAATGTGGATTCTACGTGCTACCTACTTAGATGTGACAGGTGATCAATACAATGCTTGAAATTATGTCTTGATGTTCATTGTATGCAGACTTCTTTCCGCATCATCCACTGAGTACAATAAAAATCTTGATGATTCATAGTCCATTCGTAAGACGAATATTTACCATTATTATACTCCGTACCGATAATGCTTTTAGATCCATTTGGACATTCCACGTCATATTTGAGGCTTTGGAGAATTCTGATGACAACTCTCAACTCTAGAAGGACCAGACTGAGACTCTTGAGATCAATTGGTTATACAAGATGCACTGCGAACCCAAACGTAGCTTGGCCTGACAGTGGTGGAAGTGTCGGAGAGCACAGACAGAGATAGATACTCAAGACTGAACGGGGACCTTTTATTACGACAGTCAAGACAAGAATTCGTTCCGACAAGCAACCTAGATACCAATTGGACTATTTTAATATCTACCAAGAGTTGTCCAATAAGCGCTGTTCCGACCTTATGTTCATGCTTCGTGCAACATCTTATGTACTCCGAGACCTCTCCTAGGCAACCATTTTGAAATACTAAAGCCTCTGTGGAGGCGGGATTGCTTTCTGACTAGTAAATCTAAACAAAATGAGGAGTTAATTGCTTACCGGCTTCTTCTCATTTCCGTGTGTGGAGCCGGGAGTTGGGTTGAAAATCGTATTCCCTTGGGTTTTTGTCCTACTTACGCTCATAACGACCGAGAGTACCTAGAACACAATACTTTCGATGTAGCTAGACCTTTCGGAGTTGTTGTCCCACGTCTAATAAGTTGTCTATTTAATAAGACTCAATGACCATAAAGTGGTGCCCTCGAATAAGCTTTCGGTATGTGTTGACAGGTCTGAATATATAGTTCCATGTAAGCCCAATCGATCTAAGATATTTGATACGTACAATCTCCCAGGGCATTTTATAGCTATAAGACCTTCTAGTGCATTATCGGCACTCAAGACGTTTGAAAAGAGCAATTATACCATGAATCCCTGCCATTCGGTATCGAATCTAAACAGGCCGCAGCAGTCATCCTAGGGGTCCCGTGCCCTAGCCAATGACTATGGCTGCGTTAAGTAGTTATATGAACAAGTAATGTATACGAAATCTATCTTTCCATTGCGATACGGACAAAAACTATGACGCGCGGCCGGTCAAAATTCCAGACGTTGTACATCATGGATTGAGTCGACGAAAAATTCTCATATGGGCTGAAAATGAAGTTGCAAGCTACAGAATGCACATTTAATCCTCAAGATCCATTTGACTGCAACGCACTAGTAGATTCACACCACGGGGACAAGAAAGTGTGGTCGTCACCTAACTATTCTGTACTCTGACACACACCTGGGAGCACGATGCGTGATGGATCAAGGCATCACGGCAAATCAGTCCAAAAATAAAGATTGCCATTCAAATTTGAGAAGACCCCGTGAGAGATACAGCCCCCTACCACCGTCATTGGGGCTATAAAGTACCATGTTCCCGTCTTATATCGCCCCTGGCTTTGACTTCCTCCAACCTCACGAATATTATATTTCGGCCCGACCTTCCAAGATTGACAACTATTTCCTTGGAATACTTCACCCCATATTGGATATTATTGAAGCCAATCAATATGCGGATGAATATTATCTGCCTGGCGGTTCTGGCTGCTACAGCTGCAGGTATGAAATATCGTCCGCGGGAATACAATCAATATAGTAACCGTTGAATCAGGTCTCACTGTCACTTCCCCCCGGATTGGTGAGAAGATTGACCCCGACCTGCCTCTTACTATCAAGTGGCAGTCCGTCTCGTAAGCTGCTAGTTATCCCAGTGCTTTATGAACACTGGCAATTTGCTAACCAGAAATACAATATTAATAGAACGGATCCGCAAACCTTTACCATCGAACTGGTCAATCAGAATGTCTACCCTCCGACAACGACAATTGTGGCAGATGATGTAGACTCTTCCAAGGGCTCCTACACTGTCAAAGCAAAAACGTTCGCGGATGTAGATGATGGGTAAGTTCAATTTCATTGCATTCTATTTGAATTACTGACTGATGAGCAATTTAGGAAGGGATATCAGATCAACTTCCTCTCTCCGACTAGCGGCATTCTGGCTCAGTCTCAGCAATTCCTAGTCACTGAGCCTGGTGAAATCGCTAGTAGTGCTAGTAGCTCTGGTAAGGAAACCAGTACTGCGCTTGAAACTTCGTCTGCCTCGTCCTTGATTTCTTCCACCGCGTGGACCAGTGATCTTACTTCTTCGACTCCTTCTTCCTCGACTACTTCCTCTTACCTGTCTTCGACTGCTACTCACACCTCCATCAGTGCGTCTAGCCCTACCTCGTCCTATTACTCTACTGCTTCATCTTCTATTTCTACCCCTACAACATCTTCTTTTATAACTAGCTCTTCTGCAAGTGCGTCTACCTCTTCCGTTTATTCTTCTATTACTTCAACCTATACTTCCACCCCTGAAGGACCATCTTATTTCCCCTCAACACCCTCTACTTTGACAGTTACAACTTCTTACACCGAGACCTTGACTACTACCTTGATGCTTACCACCCTCACTTCTTCCTCAGTTACTTCTATTTCTACAATTGCAACTTCTTCTTCTATTACACCAACTCCATCCTCCATTATATCTACCTTTACTACCCCGACTACTTCTATTTCCATTACCACGTCGTCTATCCCACCTACTACATCCACACATCTTCCTACCTCGACTTTCATCACATCAAGCACTATCTCATCTACCACATATCTTTCTACCCACACATCCACTACCCCTGGTTAGTAAAGGCGGAAAGCGTAGCTTCCGAGACAGCATTTTGTTTTTACCCACTTCATGAAAGAAACAGGGACTGACTTATCCATAGAATGGACCTCATCTTCAACCATCACCTCGAGTAGTCTGTCCACCGCAACCCATTCGAGCACTACTTCGACCACCACTCACAAGACTACTTCGACCACAACATCGACTGCTACGGAGTCGGCAAGTACCACCTCGAACGCTGCTGCCGTCCTCATGCCCCCTTCTGGCAGTCTGCTTCTGGGTCTGTTTGCGCTGGTCCTTTAAATCACCGATGTCGGTCATCCTTCATCCAAACTGGCCAGCTGGATATCCGGGAACTTATATATATGAGTTGGAGATAGTTCTGGGGTATTTGGGGTAGTCTTTTTGGATAAAGTCTACTATTGTGAAATTTGGGCTAGTTGACTAGGAAACATTTATTTTGCTTGATGATGTTGATGTTGATGTTGATGATTTGGTCTATGGACCTATGGATGATTATGTCCCTTCCATTAATGAGAAATGCGATGATGCTATGCCTGTTTCATAATTTTGGAGTTATACTATCAGTCAAATCTTTGAGTTAACCATTACTCTATTCTCATTAATTCTGTTGCCAGATAGGAAAGAAAAATAGATGGGTAGCTCACGGTGTTAGTAGTGAAAACCGAGGTGAAACCCGAGAACCTCGAGTTAAGTGTGCCGTCGCTTGGTTTCTAGGATGACATATAGAACAGCCCTTACACACAATCAGTATGTACAGATTTAGATTGGTAAGGTAATATCGACATAAAAAAATATCATGTGTTAGGAGTAGAAAACGCGACGCTAAAAGACTGAAATCTCGATTGGTAACCCCCAAGGCTTCCAAGACTGTAAATCCCAAATGGAGCATCATGATTTGATGACGCTGTCGCTGGGTCGATCCCAAGTGCGAATATGGCCTGTGTCAAAATGTCAGTATTAATTAGCCCCAACCAACCTCATTATACACACCTTCAAGAGACGAAGTCATGATGCAGTCTTTCTGGAAGCCAAGCCAGCAGATAGGATCTTCGCCGACGATTTTGGACTACGGATCAGTTAGTCTTCTGAAGCAGGCAATTTGGCTGTCAATAAATGCTTACCATAATCGGGGGCAAAAGCGCTGTGCGAGACTTGGGTTCCACGGGATGACTCGTCGTCTGATCGAGATCTTCATTGAACTTGTCGGTTTCATTTGAGTCCGAACGCACACGGTTGTCGCCGCTGTCTGCACGGTGGCGATTAGCAATTTGAGAATTTGGCACTACAATGCTGGATCGATTTCTACTTGAGGCATGGTGTGCCCGGGGACGGTGGAGCATTCCAACGCTGAAGTCCCACAAGAGGAGGCGGCAGTCGTCACCGACGCTGCCGAACCGGTATGTCTTCTGGTCACAACGCCAAGGGTCGAATGCAACCCACGAAACCCAGGAGTTGTGTCCTTGGCATCTAGCAACAACCTTGCGCTCGGGGAAGGACCAAATCGTCAGTAAATCATCCTGGCCTCCGGTTACGATGTATTTGCCATCCGGCGACCAGCAGACACAGATCAGGCCGCCATAGTAGCTGCGGAATATATCCAGTACCCTAGAAGCGTTATTTAGTAATCGTTCGGTCCTCTTAACATAGGACAAACATACTCCTCTTTCAAGAAATCCATCAGTCGTAGCGACCCATCTTCGAGAACCACGGCCAGATGCCTTTGATCAGGGGAAAAGGAGAAGCTTGAAACTTTCTGGTTTGCCATTTTCCAAAAGGAGACCGGATTGGTCTTCTGGTTCTTGGAGTTCACAGATTTAAGGATGTCCAATGGCAATCGTCCAATTTCTTGTTCGGAATGGTCGTTCACCTCGGGAGTGAAAAGGGCATCCTCCTTCTCTTTGTCGTACACAACCAGCACACCGTTAGCGTGCGACGCTAAGAACAGGTTCTCAGACCCAGGAAGCCATTTTATGTGGGTGACGGGTGAGTTATTGACCACACCATTCTTGTTGATCCGAGCGTACTTCTGCGACATGGGCTCATACCAAATGATGTCGCCCGCCGAGGATCCCATCACAATGTCCAAATGTGATGACGTCTTCGTGAGTTCGTTGATGTCGTGACAGAGCATATGCGCCTTCGTGAAGAGAACTTTGGTGAGATGCTCCTCTTTCGTAGGCGAACTGAGGTCGAGCCATTGGAATGCTCGGTTGATATTCGCAAAGGCAAACACACCGTTCGGGTCACGGTCGCTCAATCGCTTGGCAGATGTCTCGTGTGTAATGACTCGCGAAACGAAGGAAGAACTGCTCTTGATGATGTTGTTCTTGGGCTTCCTTCGCTTCGCTGCGTCTTTCGCTGCCACCGGTGGCGCCGCAAGCGCCGGGTTTTCATCTCCAAATTGGGGAACTGTGATACCTGACTTCAAGAAAGTCGGAGGCTTCTTTCGAGGGTCGAGGGTAACAAGAGATAGCTTTACGCCAGTGGTAGGGGGTGTGGGTAGAGTTGCAAGAGGGTTTGGGTTGATGATAGGAGCTTCAGACGGGTGGGGAGGCGGTGTTGCGAGGAGTAAATCATCCTGAAGGGTGTAGGTTCCTGTCGCAATATAAAATGTAAGACATCTCTGATATTCTGAAGGAAGCAGGACATTTAGGAAACACCAGCGATCGTGGAGCGCACATACCCTCGCCAACTTGCAGTGGACAGCCACGCTCCGGGTGGGTAATAGTATTATTCATTTCCAGAACAGGGACCGCCATACCATTTGCCGCCCCCGCCGCATAGGCGACAGGGATGGTATAGCGTGGAGGAGGAGGGGGAAGCACGCTGTTGCTGGTGTCAGCAAGTGTTGTGGTTATCTGGTGCCTCAAGAGATATGCAATTCTCTCGAATTACGTTGATAATAGTAAGGGCACAGGGCTGAGCTTGTAGAGTGAAAGTAGCAGATTGGGAGAAGTAGGAAAGGAAAGAAAGAGCGTGCTTACAACATGATTAGTCGTCACTCGTACAGGGTACAGGCGCAATTTGAACTCGGGCTGAGATCTGGTGTGACAAACAGAGCAACCTTGGACCCGATAAGGCAAGTGCAAAAAAGATGCCAGGTCTGCGATGTACTTTATTCAGACTTTCCTCTTTTGATCTTATATCTGCAAGCTCTTATGTGTTGGGAAGCGATGGACAGGTTTCAGAATATGGCAGGGGGGGGGGGGGGGGGGGGGGGGGGTGTGTGGGGGGGGGGGGGGGGGGGGGGGGGGGGGGGGGGGGGGGGGGGTGGGGGGTGTGGGGTTGGGTCGGG
>NW_024067582.1:348573-454033 GCF_015533775.1 Penicillium roqueforti
AACCCCCCCCCCCCACCCCCCCCCCCCCCCCCCCCCCCCCCCCCCCCCCCCGCCCCCCCCCCCCCGCGATATGGGTGCGCAATAGGTCCGACAATCACAAATGTATATATGCACTCGATCAGATGTGTATACTGAGATTAGGCTCGATGTTCGGAGGTTTGGAGATTTCAAAAATACAAGTTGAGGCGCGAGAGGGGAGGATCAGCAAGGGAAATGATGTCTGGGGTAAACGTTCGAGCGGAGAAGAGACCGCGTGCCTGGCGGGGACCGGCTTAACTCCGGCTGAGCCGGCCATGTGCCTGACTAAGTATTATAGTCAATTGAGGTACATAACTAGTTAACTAACTAACTCTTGAGATCCTTATACATTTATTTGCACATTGAACTATGGGGTATAGAATATGAACGAAGACCCTAATTTCCGCTACCAACTCGGCGCCAGATCATCACCGCGGCGGCACCGGCACAAACCACCGCCCCGAGGGCGATTCCCCAAGACATCCATTTGCCCTCCACATCCTCTTCACTACGCGGGAAAGCGGTGCTAGGCTCCATGGCAGCCTCGGCAATATGGACAAACACCTCCTGGATAGAATTCCACGTAACACTCACATGGAGCGGTGGACTAGGCATGTTTAGCATAGCTGTGTATTCATGAGGTTGGTGCTCGGCTCGCTGGGTGGTCCGATCCAGATCGGCCTTGAGCGCAATGAACACACTCGGGAGCTCTTCCAGATGGGGATATTTCGCCAACAATGCAGGAATGTACGAAAATGAGTCCGGGTCCGAGGAATCATACGTGTACGCAATCACGTCACACTGGTCCAGCAGTTTGGTCTGGTTCTCCAGCAAAGCAGGCTCGAGCTCACCTAGTTCATCCAAAATCAGGTAGCACTGTTTCCCGCCCGGAAGCTCCACTGTATTCACTGCGGTACGTGGCTGGATGGTAGGGTGGTAGGTCGTGCTGAATCCACGGGAAAGAAGTGCATCGAGCAAGGCCGATTTTCCGGATCCAGGGGCTCCCAGAACGTGGCATTGGACAACGTTTCGTCCAACACGGCCGGGGCGGCGACGTTTTCTTCGTGGCCGTGTGACCTTCAACGCTGCAGTGATAGACTGATCACTTTGGTCGGAGGGCTCAAAGCCCAGGTATGCCAAGTATTCGAGGGTAGTTTTAGGAGACAGGAAAGTAGTCATGCTCCACTGAGCAAGCCAGCCTTGCAGTGTTACATGTCCTGCTTCATTGCGGACTGTAGAGGATGGGAACGAACCGTCGGCCCATGATGCGGGCAAGCCCGGGGTGGGGGCAAACAAGGATGCAAGTTCAGCCTCATTCAAGCCCCCGTCATTGTCCTTATCGGATAAAAGAAAGAGGTTCACAAAGAATCGATATCCTTCGGGCGAGAGTTCGGCAGAGGCGAACGGCGGTACTTCGAACTTTGGATGCAAGAATTTCTCCTGCAAGGAGAGATTGTCCGTGTACTGGAACGCTCGCAAGATGATCCAAACTGTTTCATGTCGCCCTTTCTCCGAGTACAATTTGTTCAGATGAATAAACCCTTGGCAGTCAATGCCGGACTCCGTAACTGAGTCAGGATAGGCTTTCTGAATGGTGTCCTTGATATGATTGAGATCCGCTTCGTTCAATGGTTTGTTAAAGCAGCGGGTTTGAAAATCCTGGAGCTCCTTGTCTGATAGATATCCATCGCGATCTTTGTCGGAGAGATAGAATATCCTTTGTAGAGCTGCTACTGCAGCGGGCTTCAGAGCCGCCTCCTTCGAATCGAACAGCGGCGCGATCGGGTGCGTGACAGCCTTTTGGCAAACGAAGAACGCTTCGTTGACATTACGATGCTCCCGGGCACTCGTACGTATACATGAGTCGATTTCCTTAAACTCTGCCATCAAAGGAAGCATCTCCTCCTCAACCACTCGCGTTTCACTATGACCAGTCGCCAGGTCGGCCTTGTTGGCACACAGGACAACCGGGACATTGACACCCAACGACCGGAAATAGGGCAACCAGAACAGAGCGACTCGCTCATAGCTATAGTGGTCGGAATATACCAGAAGAATCACGTTACATTTCCGTATTTCTCGCGCGAGATTGTTCCGTTCCTGGGGAAGGGCCGAGGTGTCGACGACGGTCGTGGTCGTAACATTTTCGGGGGTCCCGAGGGTAGGAGGGATGGTGATTTGGGGGAGGACCGGTTGAATTTTGTTTGTAACAAACACGCCTTTGACGAGCGAAGTGATAAGGCTGGACTTGCCAGTGCCCTCATCGCCGCAAACGCAAATGCGAACTGGGTGAGTTGGCCTGTCAGCAGTGTTTCTAGGTGTGAGATATCCAACATACCTGATGCCATTTTCGCGTCTAGCGAGTCACGTATTTATCATAATCCAACCATGACCTTATGCTTAATTGAAGAAGTGTATGGAGATGGATAAGTTCCAAGGTCGGCCTCGGGACAATCGCGATACGATAATGGCCTTGGCGCCTGGGCATCCGCAAGTATGCTTACGATTTATACAAGAGTTATACAGCGGCTATAGTTACATGTTTCTCTACCCATCGGGAGACTGTCGCTTTGGCTAAAATATCTCTGGGTCGTTCTTCTTTTCTTCCTGATACATTGTGAATAAAACCCCAATTTGCCACAAACGACGCTCGTTTCAGCCCATAATTGCCCGTGGGATATCATGTGGTGTTTGCTCTCCAATTCACAAAGCATCTCCAACATTGTATAATACCTAGTGCATACAACATATGTATTTGATCCAGTCTCGGCGTTCTGGTACGTTGGCTTCCCACGAACCAGCGTCCTGCGTTAGCCGTCATCAGCTGGGCAGGCCCACACTGACTAACCGTTGCCCTCGAGACATCAATAGCATTCCCCCCCATTCCTCCCTCCCCAGTCGTATTTTCGATTCTACCTCGATAGTCACCAGCCAAAATGGGTTTCGGCATCCATAATCCGCTGCCGGCGTCTATGACCAGTAGGTTTCATCGATACTCAAAGCCCACTTCCCCGCAGTCGTGCGCGGCATATCCGGCTGACAGTGGATTCTCTCTCACCAGGCGAGTGCAAAAAGGCTGCAAAGATCTTGACATCGTTCGTTGATCCTAGGCAAGCATTCGGTCCCGACAAAGTCATTCCACCGGAGATTTTGGCCAATGCAAAGGTAAGACATTCATAATGCCCCGGTTGGGAACATCCGTGACTAACAAATCTTTCCCCGTAGGGTCTCGCTATTCTCACGGTTTTGAAGGCCGGTTTCCTAGGCTCTGGTCGATTCGGCTCCGGTATCGTTGTCGCTCGTCTTGGCGATGGCTCCTGGTCGGCTCCATCGGCTATTGCGACTGCAGGTGCCGGAATTGGAGGACAGATCGGGTTTGAGTTGACCGACTTTGTTTTCATTCTCAACGATGCCGCTGCTGTTCGCACATTCTCGCAAGTGGGAACGCTGACGCTGGGTGGCAATGTATCACTCGCTGCTGGACCGATTGGCCGAAATGCCGAGGCGGCTGGCGCAGCCAGTACGAAGGGTGTTGCGGCCGTCTTCTCCTACTCAAAAACCAAAGGTCTTTTCGCTGGTGTCAGTCTGGAAGGTAGTATGCTGGTGGAACGCAAGGATGCGAACGAGAAATTGTACCGCAGTCGTGTCTCCGCTAGCCAACTTCTCACAGGCAGCATTCGTCCCCCACCGGCCGCCGATGCTCTGATGCGCGTGCTGAACTCCCGTGCATTCCAAGGAAATGCGCGGGCCTACGGTGATTCCATGTACAATGACATTCCTGTCTATGACGACAGCCATGACGACGTGGTCTGGGAGGGACGCAGGGGCGATGCCTACGGTCAAGGTACCCAGCGTGGTCGGTCCAACACCAGTGAAAATGATTACAGCTACAGTGATAGGCCGCGTCGCGCGAATACCTGGGCTGATGATGTCTATGATCGGCCTGCCTCGGGGCTTTCTCGTTCCGTGACAGCTCGGGCCGCTGCTGACAATTCATTTGATGGCTATGGGCGCAACCGGAGCAACACCGCGCCATCTGAAGAGGAATATACCTATTCGGATCGCAGACCTTCCCGTCCAACTGCTCCTAAACCGATCTTCCAGCAAAGGACTGGTGCAGCCCAATTGCGGTCAGACCAAGCCGTTGCCCTTTTCACATTCGATGCGGATCAGGAGGGTGACCTTGGATTCAAGAAGGGTGAAATTATTACCATAATCAAGCGGACGGAGAAGGCGGAAGACTGGTGGACTGGTCGCATTGGTGATCGCGTGGGCATCTTCCCAAGGTAAGAACTTTTTCCTTTCACTTTCTAGAATTAATGGCTAATTCATTCGCAGCAATTATGTTGAGGCTTAAATTGATGCGGTCCATGTAGCACACACTGTGATGAACTCTTGATGCACATTTTCCCGGGACTTGATGAACATACGTCCCACCAACTCTTGCCCTACATATATCCTGGCGTATACGGATTCGTCAACCTCTTGTCTTCTCCTTTCTTTCTCTCATTCTAAGTTAAAGTTGTTGGTGCCGTTTACATTCTTCAGCGCGGAGTTTCCCGTTCTCATACTTTTTTTTTTCTCTTTCGGTTTGGGACTTGGGGATACGGTCATCGTGGATCTTTTCGGTTTTATGCAGAGCATTTCCCATCTGATTGTGATTTCCCCAAGAGTTTCTGCAGAGTTTCTTCAGAGTTTATTCCATCTATGTCTCATTGGTCTCTTCCTAGTCTCTTATGTTGAAAATACCGTTCAGCTCTGTTTGAATGGACCTGACATTTTGCGTTTGATAGGTTGATTCCAATACCATAATCATATGTACTCAAGTTTCTTACTGGTCGGGATTGCTTTGTGTTCTGGCCTGGCTTGTGCGAACATTTGCATGGCATATCCAGCTACTGTCCTCGGTCTACGGGGAATTGAATCAAGTCACACGGCATCCTATCGAATCTCAGAGATGACCCCGTCTAGTTTATATTACAGATAAAGAGATACCAAACGGCTTTGCAGTGGCCGATGTGCTTTTCTCAAATGCTTTCAACCTTTCCCGTGTCAATCTAGGCTTTTCAATCTCAGTCAAAGATGAATATAATCGGCACGAGAGAGGTGAGATTTTCAGCCCTCGAGGTACATGCTGTGTCACGGATCGAAGAAGTATATTGCAAATCAGCTCTGAAAGGTAGTACCTACTTTCTTTGGGATCCGATGTTAGAATCTGAACCAAAGAATGTATCACTGAATCAAATAGTATGGAGTCGAGAGAGAAAGGGAAGAAAGCAAGAAAAGGGAACGTGTACGATGTAGATCAACCGATCGTCCATCTACCCCCGTTTTAATGTAGGTGGAGCCAACAGTGCTCAATGAATCGATACCTACT
The DNA here is from genome assembly GCF_015533775.1 of Penicillium roqueforti. Lineage (NCBI taxonomy): Eukaryota > Fungi > Ascomycota > Eurotiomycetes > Eurotiales > Aspergillaceae > Penicillium > Penicillium roqueforti. The sequence goes on from NW_024067582.1 coordinate 353,969, forward strand.
CCGTAAAAGACCCCTAAACGATCTAAATTCAGAAGAGTAGGAAAATAGCTGTAACTTTTGATATAATAGAATTTGCATTTGGAAAGAGTTCAAGATAGTCAGGTGCCGCGGAGGTTACTCTCTCATCTGCTCTCCGCCCGCTCAACTCCCATCCTCCATTCTTCTCTTCTTTCCTTTCTTCTCCCAGATCTTCTCCACTCATGACGCTCATTCGGACTCGATAATATCCGCATGTCGAGGACGCTGCTACCGGTTCTTTGTCTCCATTCCTCTTTCCCCGCTTCGATGACCCGTTCCTCCTCGCTATCCAACGTGGTTGACACTGCCCCCTCCTCTTAAGCTTCCGCCCTTCGGGCTCCGTCTTTGGCGTCTTTTGGTTCCTGTACCACTGGCTTTCCATGCAGGTGCGTCGCTTTCTCGGTCCTTGGTATTTAGTTCATGTGGGCGTGACTTTTTTGTTGATACCCCCCTCAACCTCGAACCCCTCAAGCACAACTACAATCACATTCTTGTGGAATTGGACCCCTTCCCATGGACTCTGAGAATTGGATCTTGACTCTAAACTGGCGCATTCTTGATTCTAATGATATTTGCACCTGTTTAGGCTTCCACAAGTCCCCACGAGGCTGGCGGGCATGCGACGCGGAGAGGCCATGCCACCCATCTATCGATTAGCGATCCAAGCCATCATGTGACGGAAGCTATCGGACATATGTACGACGACGACTACGATCGTAATGATCCGAGGCGCCTGAGTTATATAACAACCCCCCTCGGCGAGTCAATAACAACCATCCCGCGCGCCGCCGCAGGGTCTGAGTCTCCTCTTTCCCCGTCCTCGCCACTGCATCAATCCACGTCAGATGGGCAACCGACACAGACAAATGGAAACCAACGGCCACCGCTTGTCACAAATCGATCTTATGACCGAGAAAGTGATCCGGGGAATGCCGATGGTACTCGTTTGCCCTCGGACACTGCAACGTCCTCTTTTCCTCTCAACGATATCGACTACGAATCCAACCCTGCGGCCGTCGCTCAGGAACTCAACAATCTCGCCGCGATTCGGCGCATGTCAATGGATGTGGCTGCCGCCGGTGACCCTGACCTCCCAGGCTTCGCACCACCGCCCTCGCCCTCCGCCGACGAAGATGACGCCTCTCGGTTATTTTGGGTTCCTGCGCGACTGCATCCAGAACTGGCGCCGAAAGAATTCAAGTCGTTTCTCGACAGCAAGGCCGACCTCATAAAGCGCAGATCCGGCGATTCTTCGACCTTAGGGGCCGAACGTCAAGGGTCGGGAGGTGGTCTTAATCGCAAACGCTCTATGTTATCGAGACAAATCGACAATTCGGCGGGTTATACAGATGGTGCAGATCGGTTGGAACATCAACGCTCCCAATCAAATAAGCAAGGTGGGATGTTGAGTCCCAACTTGCAGCAGTTGGAAAGCTTGGTGGATGATTCGCAAGTGGTGGCCAAAGAATCACTCTTGCGCGGCATGCGGAATATTGCCATTGCAGGAAACGAGGACAGGCCGATCCTGCCTCCCGCACCTCCGGGAAACAGCCTACGCCGGTCGACTCGGACACAATATAAGAAAGGCAGTTTGAAAAAGGGCGAAAAGTTGCCCTATTCTAAACGAGTCGGACGGGGGGTATCTGAATCTGCGGGGAGTGATACCAGATCTGCAGGTGTTCGCTCACCTCAAGATCCCGCAAGTCTGGAGCTCACCGGTGTCTCCACTGGTTCTAATCCCAAAACGACGCGAGCGGCTCGAGCTACCTCTGCCTCATCGCATGGCTCAGCTTATGCACCAAGCTCAACCACGAGTTCTCAATTCGATTCGATTGTCGATCAGCCTGAGGCCGAGCAGGAAGCCTTGTCGACCTCTGGTGGGCATCCGGATGCTGATCTGGATCGATCCGATTCGGGAGATCCGACCAATACACGGAAATGGCATTCTCGTATCAGCTCGAATGGCCGATCTACCTTGAACATAGCTCCAGGCGAGCAGAAGATCCCTGCAATAATTGAAACACCTCCCGCCACTGAACCCGACCGCATACCAAGTCCGCCTTCACAAAGTAGGCAGTCATCGGATCATGCCACGGCATCTACAACCCCATCGCCATCGAAATCCACATCTTCGCAGGACCCGATACCGAAACGTCCCAAGAACCCTCGCCTACCACCCCACGAACCCGCATCTTCACTCAATGACATCGCCAATAACCCTCAGATGATACCTGGCAACAGTACCCGCACTGACAGTCTTTCATTCATACCCACCATCTCAGAAGAACGCAAACCCGATGAACGCAAGCCTGAAGAACGCAAACCTGAAGAACGCAAATCCGAGAGCAAGAAATCAAAAGACAAGAAGGAATCTGATGGTAGCCGCAAGTCTAGCTGGCACTGGTTGTTGGGCAGCGAAGAAAAAGACAAGAAAAAAGACAAGGACGCCGACTCGAAAAAGACTAAATCAAAGACTGTCGACAAAACGCATGATAACACACGTCTAGATGTTTTACAATCATCTATCGAGAGCACTCCGCGGGGACGGGAAAGTGTTGTCTTGGACCGCCTTGATCCGAAGGTTGATGAAGATCGACGCAAAGACAACGTGAGGAGGGTATCGGGAGAATCAAAGAAAGAAAAGGATGGTATTTTCTCTTCTATTTTCGGCGGTGGGCGAAAGAAACACAGTAATGAAGGCCACCACCGAAAACATTCGTCACGAAACATTTCTCCTGATCCTCCGATGCGAGTACTTCGCGCCGACGTCGATTATCCGTGGTCTCGCTTCTCAATTTTGGAGGAGCGAGCTATTTACCGGATGGCGCATATCAAGCTTGCGAATCCCCGGCGAGCTCTGTACTCTCAAGTGTTGCTGAGCAACTTCATGTACTCATACCTGGCCAAGGTACAGCAGATGCACCCGCAGATGCCAGTTGTTTCATCTGGATCATCCCAGAGATCATCAAAATCAAGGGATCAGCCAGATGAGTATGCGCAATATCAGCGATACCAAGAGGTAGGCGAAGATGCCCCTTGTCCTAGGGGAAAGCAAGATTGCTAACAGCCTCGCACAGTCTCAGGACCAACAACACTACGGAGAAAGTGCCTATGACGACTCTTCCATGTACGACTATGATGACGATTCGCATGATCGCTACGGTAGCCATTCGAGGAGCGACAAGCAGGGCTATGAAAATGGCCAAGCTTATGGCCCAGGTCACCAATACGGAAACACGTCCTTTGGCGACGACGTCCAACTCGATGACGACGATGACGATGATATGTGGTGATCTGGGGCTGGCATCCTCACTCGTTTTCTTTCTATTTCACTTCTGCTTTCTCGTTTCTAGCAGCTCACGGAAATACCCATGCTTTTTGTCGGTTCAGGATGTTCCTAGGAGATGTACACTCAAGCCGCGTTCTCCCATTTTCATGCATTACCCATATCCTTCCAAATGTTCTTCATAATTCCCCGTGTACCAATTCTCAAGGGGGCTCGTATCGTTATGCACTCATCGGCATCTAGCAACAGGGAAGGTGAAATGCGGCTTTGGCGGAGGGTTTCCTCTTTGTTTGATTCCTGCGTCTTTTTTTTTGGCTCGGTGGTCATCTGGCACTAAGGAGTGCAGTATGTATATCTGGCCCAATGTGTGGGCCTGGTGTTCGGGCACAAGCCCTGATTTATCTCTTCGCATAGCGTCTGGGGTTTTCCTTTTTCTCTCCCTCTTTGGTACACTACACGATTATACCTTGTCTGTATTTCATTAATTTTTTTTTTCTTTTCCAACGCTTAACATCCCCACATGAATGAATCACAGCCTGTTCCAAACATAATCTTAGTTCGTCCTTGTGCCTACGTAGATATACTATCAATATTACTCTGACTTGGATTCATATTCCTTAAAGCTTAGGATATTGGGAAGGAACGTCATATTGAAGGTTGAAAACCCCAATTCCTACATACAGAATAGAACGACTCTCTTCACACATATCCAGGGATCGACCGGTGAGTGATATCAAATCATTCTAGACGAAAAAGAATACATATCGCCAGCATTTTGGTAATTATAGGGATGGATGAACAGCAGACTCTATGACAATGGAGTGTGTACTTTACATGGTTAAGAAACATTCGTAGAGCTTACAGAGGTAGATATTACAATATATGCACAAGTATAGATTTCGGCGGATAGGATGGAACAAGTACATGTTGTTAGGTAGCAGTTTCTAGATTGTATGAAAAGCAACCCTCCGCTCAGTTCTGTTTTGAGGCTTAGCCACGCCATTCAAAACTCTCGCCCGAGCACGTGATCTATATACACGTGCCATTTCTTACCCCACCCACGTGATACTAGAACGTGACTTGTCGTATGGCTCTGTGATTCGTTCCCCCATCTTCATTACTTCCGGGCCGCATCGATCTCTATCTCTAGGTATCTTATCGCAAAGCTATTAAGATCACGGAAAAAAAGCCACTTTTCACCTTCATCACTCCCCTAACGCCTTTTACAATTATCCAACCTCGCAGTCCTTCATAGGGAATGACAATATTACATCCAATACCACTGCAACTAAGTCCATGATCACAGCCATGGGGGACTGTGGCGATGAGCTCTTCAAGGTACGTCGCGTCCCACCGATTCACGCACAGTGTAGGCATAGCGTGATGTACTAGTCACTTGTCACGCTCTGCTCTAATGCCCATTTCTTTATTAGGAGCTTGAAAGCACCTACTGTCCACCAATTGATCCTGCATTGTTTGTTGCGATCGTATCGGACTTTGACCTGGCGATCCCCACTCAGGTCGAACAGTTGCGCGAAACCCTAAACTTGCTGAACGCATCTGCTGTTGAGCAAGCAGACTTGCCATTTGACCCCACAGGCACAACGAACCTCCGGAACTCTGACGTTTCAGGCTCTTTGGGCGGCGAATCGTCTGACGACGCACCATCGGATTTCACAAGCTGGCCATCGCTCGAAAGTCTTGACCAGGACAATGGTGACTCCAATAGTGCTAGTCGCCATGCCGAAAAGCTCAAAGGCTCTAAGCTTGCATACACCTTTCTGGGCATGTCAACTGCTGACAAGGCACAAAACTTGATTAGCATGTTCCCAAGTATTACTCGTCTGGAAGCCGAGCGCATCCTAGAAGATTGTCATGACAACCTCAGTCGTTCGATGGATGTTTTGCTCAATCTTGCTTTCATCGAAGAGACACAAATTGCCAGAGAAGTTCCTCAAGAAACCCCCAAAGAGGCTGCTCAAGGCGGTCAATTCTCCACTCCCAAGTCAATCGATGGCTTCCAGGCCAACGAGAACCAGAACGGCAGTAAGAAATCTCGAAAGAAGAAAAAGCAGCAACAACAACGTCGAATCGAACTGGCATCCCAGGCCATGAACAACACCTCTGCCAATAAATGGGAGGCAGGAAAGAAGGATATCGAGTTTCTTTCCTCGCGGGCCAGCGCTTTGCAAAGGGAGAAAATCGCATCGACTTATCATGAAAACTCCATGTCACTCGGTGCGACGATCAGAGTCTTGGCACAGATCCATGGGCCCAAGGACATCCAGGAGATTGAAGACGATCCTGTACTCATTACACAAGTGGGGGAGCTCAGTCACAAGTACCCCGGCATCAATGCCACCACTCTAACAGGCTTGGTTCGGATATCAAGCAATCAGATCTCAGCCGCAGATGAACTGGCTGAAAAGTTGGCCCGTCGCCCTGATCTCACTTGCATTTCAAATATCATCAGTTTCGTTTCGTCGCCAATCGCACTCGACGAGGAGGAAAACGTGGCGCCAGCCCAGCAGGCAGATTCTGCTTCGGATTTCATGGAGTTTGATGAAGCTGCCGCCGCTGCCAACTCTCACTTCGCAGCCCGATCAGTTGCCCTCGCCCAAGCATCCCAAGCCGCCCGCCGCGCACGCTCAAACCCGCTGTACGGCGGCGCTTCCGCCTATTACCGGGACGTTGGAAACGAGCAACGTCAGCTTGCCATGCGTCATTTGGCAACAGCTTCTGACCGGCTGGTGGCCCGCCAGTCGTCGCAATATGACCTAGATCTGCATGGTGTGACGGTCGTCAACGCGGTCAGGATTGCTCGCGAGAGAGTCCAGGCGTGGTGGGACGGACTAGGAGATCAGAAGTACGTTCGTGGCGGAGGCCAGAGCTCCCACGGCGGGTTCAACATTGTGTGCGGTGTTGGTCACCACTCCCTCGACCGCAAGTCACATATTGGACCCGCCGTGTGGAACATGCTGCTGAAGGAGGGGTGGCGTGTGGAGCTCAACCGGGGCTCCATGTTGGTGACCGGCGTGAATCGCCGTTGACTTTTCTTTGACTTGTTTTCTTCTCCATTTTCTTCAATATTGTTCATATGTCAGATTTTGTTGTTAAGATACCCCTGCACTGCCGGAGTTTTCCCAGGTGGGACCTGGGGCTGTTTAATCAAACATTTTTTTTTTTTCAGAAAGAAATCATCGGGTTTAGAACAGCGTAGCCTACGAGCTATATAAAAATCTATTCGCCCTATAAATCTTGTACAGCGATATCAGTCTAGGCCTCAAGGAGTCCCCGAACCGTCTCCCCGCATGATGACGTAAATGCACCCAGTTCACCCAACTAGTTAGGCCATATAGGATTAGCTTCACCCCACTCTCATCTCTGCATCAATTGCCGGTCACTAGAAATTCTTCTCATTTCCCCATCAACTCGTCTCTATGCGATCTCACCTATCTCGTAGTCTTATTTCGCCCCTCAAACGACAGACTATCCCCACCCGACCTGCACCACCATTTTGCTTCTCCCGATTTTTGTCCTCAACGCGCAAGCCTCCTCATTCGAAGACGAGCACCAGGATTCTTAGGGCTGCACCGACCATTCCATTCTTCGGTGCCTTCTTCAGCTCCAACCCCAGCCCCGAGAAAGCAACCGAAGCCATGTCGCCACCCGACCAGAGGAGCGAAGCCGAGTGGAGAGCTGTTTTGAACCCAGGTTTGCACACCATGGAGTTTCAACTCCTACGCAATATACGGTTGATATTTGCTTACGAGAATGGCTACAGAACAATTTCGTATTCTCCGTGAAAAGGGTACCGAGCGTGCTGGTACTGGTGAATACGATTCCCACTATCCGTCCAAAGGCGTCTACAATTGCGCTGGTTGCAATGCGCCGCTTTACACTGCCGACCACAAGTTCAAATCTGGCTGTGGTTGGCCAGCATACTTTGATTCCATCCCTGGTGCTGTGACTAGGCATGTTGATAGCACATTCGGCATGAAGCGGACAGAGATCGTGTGTAGCAACTGTGGGGGTCACCTTGGCCATGTATTCGAGGGTGAGGGGTATCCGACTCCCACGGACGAGCGTCATTGTGTGAATAGTGTTAGTCTGCGATTTACAGAAGATGCCGGTGCAGCTAAGGACCCTCAGGCGAAGGTCTAAGGGATTTTCATGACTTTTAATCATCATTCGGTTTGCGGGGACTAAGGCTGCAGAATAGCCGGCATGCATGATACGGGGGAGAGGCGTCATTTGAGTGGACCAACCATCTTTGTAGAGCTTAATTCAGTGAAAATCAAATATAATACAATATACAATGTACTTTATCTTTCCAAATATCTACTCTTATCGGCCAATGACCTCATGTTACCTTATACCAAACTGCGTGACTGGCATTTTCCCTCATCCGTATACACCCCGATAGCCTTAGGCCGCAACCGTGCCGACCGCCACCTAAGAATAATTAGGTGGCTCTCATTGTTTCCCTATCCCTTTTTCACCATCGATTCTTGAGTTGTTACTATTATGTCGTCTCGACGTCCTACCCCAGGCCAAGCCGCCCAAAACACGCAGGCAATCAAGACTTTGCTGAAACTCGAGCACAACAAGATATGTGCCGACTGTAAACGGAACAAGCGTGAGTGGTTTCCGATCCCCTCCTGAAATTGCGCCCTACGCTGGCTTCATATCCGAGGATATTTCTTGGCGCTCATATACTGAATTGTCTTCCGAATAGATCCGCGATGGGCTTCCTGGAACCTGGGTGTCTTTGTTTGCATTCGGTGCTCGGGCATTCACCGGGGTATGGGCACGCATATCAGCCGAGTCAAATCCGTGGATCTCGATTCGTGGACCGATGAACAACTTCAGAGTGTTGTGAGATGGGGCAATGGAAGAGCCAACAAGTTCGTCGCAACCAATTGACCGACCACGTTGGGCATGGGCTAATAGGATGCAGATACTGGGAAGCAAAGCTGGCACCCGGCCACGTTCCCTCCGATGCGTAAGGGCATTCTAATGGTACTCGTTGTGTGGTGGTGTTTTCTGACAATTTTTGTGAATAGGAAAATCGAAAACTTCATCCGGACAAAGTACGAAAGCAAGCGATGGGTAATGGACGGTGGGATTCCGGACCCCTCAACTCTAGATGACGGCGATGACGATGTGGTGAGTGATTGCATGATAAACCATCTTGTCAGCAGTAACCACTGACTTGCTAGCCTCTTGCGGTTGTACAGGAGAAAGCAAAAATTGAACGTTCCGCTTCGCAAAGAGCCGCCGCTGCCAGTCAGCCCCCGGTACACCGTCAACAAGCCTCGATTGATTTGTTCGGCGATGATATCTCTCCTCCGAATCGCCCTAGCACAACCGAACCTGCTCCGCGTCTGCCACCTAGACAAGCACAGCCCGCACCAGCCAAAATTCACAAACCCAATGATTCATTGCTAGGTCTTGACTTCTTCGGTAGCACCCAGCCTTCTACTGGTAGTCGCCCGTCTAGCACAACATCCACACCAGCAACACCAGCCGGAATGTCTCGGCCAGACCTTAAACAGTCAATCTTGTCATTGTACTCGAAGCCGCAGCCGGCATCAACCGTGCAGCACCAGCGGGGCAACTCCTTCGGCGACATGGCCTCCCCTCCTGCCCCCTCCGCTTCGTCTCACATGGGCGGTCTTACGGACGCCTTCAGTGGACTGAGCTTCCCGACCACTACTTCTCCTCCACTCGCCAAACCGGCTGAGAAGCCATCGGCATTCTCTAATCTCTCATCCTTCGGCGGCGCCAAGTCGACCCCTGCTGCCCCGAAGGTTACATCACCCTCGGGTTCTACGGGCGACTTCTTCGATAGCTTCACTTCCGCAACCGTGTCAGCCCCGAAGTCTCAGTCCCGAACAACTTCCATCTCCAGTGGGCAAGATTTCGGATTCGGTGGATTTACTTCTCCAACTGTTAAGCCTAACCCTCCATCATCGTCCCTGTCAAATGACTTGTTCGGATTTTCTTCGCCTACTACAAAAGCCTCAACGGTCCCACCCCCGAAGCCTACTGCAACCTCTCCTCGGCAGGAAATGAGATCTGCGTTTAATATTTCTGCTCCCCCAATGCAGCCTCCTGCCCCCTTGAAAGCGCCAGCCACCAGCGCTGCGAACGCAGCAGCAGCCAGCATGATGTCTGGAAGCTTTGATCCATGGGGCGGGAACGCGTGGAGCACACCTGATCATGCCTCATCGCATCATGCCGTACCCTCGCCTGCATCTATGATGAAGGTACCAGATACCTTGACTCCGAACGACGTGGGCCACGGCTGGGGCGCACCCAGTGCTGCTGCTTCTAAGCCTGCACCCACTGTGGCTGCGGACGAGGACTTCGGCGGCTGGGCCAGCGCTGCCCCGGTCTCCCACCCTACCTCTACAAGCACAAATAACAAGTCTAGTGGATTTGGCGGATCTGACGACCTCTTTTCCAACGTTTGGGAGTAGAGTATATCTTCTTTGCAACCAATCTAAGGTCTACCACTATATTGAATTTCTAGGATTTGCACGAGGACAGCTGCGTATTTGCAAGCATGATTGCACATACCGGTGCTAATCGTTTTCAATATCCTTTCCTAGAATTATTTCCTCTTTTTTCTCTTCTTCCCTTTTATATCTTCCTTGTTACGAGCTCTTGGTCTCTAAAATGTTGGCGGCTTTCGAATGTACAGTGGGCGGGTTCCATGCATACTGAATGATCAGCTCGTTTTGTTCGCCTCGAAATCTGTACACTTGTCTTACAATGCATCCATAATACCCTAGAGCTCATGTTTGAAGACTGTGTAGGTACCCTTGAGGTCTGGAACGACCATAGTTTAATAAAATGATTGTTTTAATTCTAGCCATGTCCTGTCTGGTAGACACATCGATAAAATTTTGCTTCGAGGTAAATTGATTAGTTAGATCTTTTTTGATCCGCGGCTTCAATGAATCACTAGCCAGTCCCTCATACATCGAGAATGTGGTGATATCTTGAATAATCGATGGTAATAGTGTTGTAATTGGGTATATCATCGCGTAAAAGCCAAAGAACCGCCACGTAAGAGCCATAGGTATATAAAACAAGAGAGAAGACCACTAGACAAGAAAGGAAAAGAAAAAGAAAAAAAAGAAAGTATAGAGAATGAACCCAACCCAAATCATTATAAATCAAAAGCTATGCTTCTTCACCAATTCCTTCGTACTGCCCATATCATCATTAATAACAATCTTCGAATGCGAGGTACTCTCCTGCGTAACATTAGTCGTGACCTTGATTCCCGCAAAAACCTCCTTCACAGGCTCTTTGGTGTAGCTATTGAAGGAACCAGACGGCGACAGAGCTTCCAGATCGTGGTCATAATCCGAGCTGTGACCACGCCCACCGACGACAGAGGCCAGGACTTGCGTGTTGCCGTTTGCTGTGAGGGGGTTTCCGTTTCGCGTATGTCGCGTGGTCCTGCTGCGGTAGCCGTTGCTTCGGGTGGAGAAGATGTGAGGCAGGAGCTTGGAGAGGAAGGCGCGCGTGCCCGGGAGAGAGGCGCAGATAATTGCGACGTTGCACTCGACCGCGGACCAGGTTGCTGCGCCGACATTGTCGTCTGGGGTAGATTGTTAGATTTGGCTCGTGGATAAGGGAAGGGTTTTGCAGGTGATTGTTAGTACTTACAGGTTGGATCGCTTGAGTTGGCGATAACGAGGAGAGATTTGAGGCGGAGTATACTTGTGATCAAAACGCTGGAAGAATGATTGTTAGTATTGTTAAATGATTCTCATCATATTGAGGCGGACTTACAATCCACCTAGCGCGAAGACAGCAATAAGAGCGAACTTCTGCTTCTTGGGCAATTGTAGCGATTTCAAGACTGGCATTGGGTATATGAGAATGAGAGTATCGGTAAGAATGTGGATGGCCGAGTTGGAGAACCACAAGGCTTTTTTATCCAAACAGAAGCCTGGGACAGTTGGATCCCAGAACTTCGCGAGAGGAACACAGTTGGCCCAGGCGCTGATGATGGTCCAGGCTCCGTAGAAGCCTAGAAAGCCGATCAGGAGCCAACACGCTCGGCGCATGTGTGGTGTGGAGAAGACTCGTTTATATTGGAGAAGGATCGACATCTTTGTGCTGATGAGGCTTGTTTGATATATGGGAACTGAAGCCCAGAAGTACTGTAAGAGGGCCATGTCAATGGAACCGCACTTTGTTGGAGGGATGTTCTGCTGCGGAACTTACGAGCATCTGAGTCTTGAAGGTTGCAGCGGGGATATCCCTATAGTGCTCACCCATGCCGTGGTAGACTTCGCCGACCATCAGGCCGAAGAAAACCCACGAGAAGGCCAGAGAGACTAGGATGACATAGTCGTCCGCTCCCATCTGCTTTACGAGAAATGCTCGTGTAAGTATACGCACGGCAGCAATTAATGTCGCTATAGTCGTAAACACAATGCTGATGGCGAGGGCCTGGTGACCACGGGGTGTCGATAGAGTAGTCATCGTGTCATAAAGGCGTATATAAATGAGTGAAGGCCCAGTTTAGTGCACGGATTGTGATGAACAGAAGGGTGTTGAATGCGCTGAAAGAGAGATCGCAAAGTTCCCCGGTTGACTTATAGTAGATATGAACGGCACTTTCTCAATGCTCGAGATCAAGTATCCCGAGATTAGGGAATGGCCCGCTTCTCAATACATATGTACAAAGGAGGGATAGGAGACCGTAAAGTATGGCGTACGCAATAAAAGGAAAATAAAGCCCGAGGTATGTAAGAGGTCCCTCTCCACCGGATTTGAAGATCACATTCAGCCACCGAGGTAGATATGGAGCAATAGTAGACAAGTATTTAATTTGATAAGATATGCATTCATATTCGTCCCATTAGCCTGGTTGTCCGAAGGGACTAGGGATTAGCGGGCCCATTCTCACGTGGCGATCAGTAGAAAGCGGGAATTTGTGTCGTGCATTGTAACTATAAGGGATATTTGTCATGTCCGCTGCACACCGTACACCGTAAATTGCAGATTATTGTCAAGAGTATACGGCGTATACTTCTACGTACGGAGTACAGGTTCCCTACGAGGGAAGGTAGGAGGTTGAAGGATGCCCTGAAGACCACATGGTCTCCGCATGGCATGAACTTTGTTTTCAGCAAAACGTTCTCTGATTCGTCGATTCAAATGCTTGATCCATGCTTGCTTTGTCGGCCTATATGTACATAATAGGAATCTCTCCCCTGCTTGGGATTGCATCACTGCAGGTGGGTGCGTGGAACCCCCAAAGCGTGGGAATAATTGCTTTTTTTGAAAAAAACTCTGAGTAGCGATTGGTCCACTCGCGGCCAAGATCGTCTTACCCCCATAAACCGGGCTACATTGTCGTGGGTGTCCTATGATATAAAATCAATAGCGTCAAATAACCCCCCCATCAAGACCCTACAAGACTCGGGTTTCTTCGTTTCAATAGGAGCAGGAGGGGTTAGGGGTGGGGCAATACAATCCTATTGTTCTTGCGATCTGCACTTACTTCTGCAGCCCATTTTTGCATCTGAACAAACCTGGAACCTGAAACTCCAATCTCGGGGAGTTCGGGGATATATCTTGATTATTCAAACATTTGAATATTTACTGCCCTAATTACAACTTCACGACACAATACTCCATATTTTTGCAAAGGCTCTAGCTCTCGGTGAAATCGAAAACTCTGAAGGATGCCGATCTAATTCGTATATTCCCAACCGGGAATGGGCGGCGCGCACGGTGCCGGAGTATTTGAATTAATCGACGGTGAAGAAAAGCATCGACTATTGAAGGATAATACGGAGTACTTTGCGATCATTTTGATTGTGATCTAGTGATGTCCATTATACATTGGAAAGACGTTATCATACGTTATAGAGGAAGTAAGCTCGGTATGGCTGCTCCCTACTGTTATTCTCATTGGTAATATTATCCTTCTACCTTTTTGAAACCCTAGTAAAAAAGACGTCTAAATAAGACATCAGAGTGTTATTTTAAATAAAGCTTATATCGCGAAAACTGATATGATTTGAGTTCGCAGCTCGAACCAATTTGCGCGTGTCCATGGCCCCACAAGTACCACCTTCACTAGGACTTCTCCGTGTCCTTGGGTAACGACTCTCTTTTCTGAGTAGTCTCTGTAGAGATACAGAAGAAGTTCAAAGGGATATCACCTCCAGGATAGTTTGGTTTGCTCATCTTCCCACATTGGAAGGTTGAGGTGACATTAAGATTGTGCCGGCTCATGATGGCTTCAATCTCCGGGTAAAGTGGACTGATCCTCTGTTCTAGGGCAGGCATAGTCTCCATTTTCACCGGTAGAGGTAGTGGACTAGTGACACTGACCGCTAGATCTCGGAGGAGTGCATGTACTGCTCCAGACTCATATCACCCTCCGACTCTTCTGATCCACGAAGATAACGACGCCTTTTGCGAGGCGACAAAAGAGTTATGGCCCTGGGATGGTGCGAAGGCCAGAGGATAGGAGCTGGATCAGCCATCACTGATAAGTCAAGAGAACGATAAGAAGCTTCAGCATAAAGTAAAAAGAAGGAGGATATGCCGGATCGAACATTGCAGAAGTGCTGTGAGGATAAGAAGAGCAGATGGTATGAAGAGAGATGGAGGAAGAGAGAGAGCAGGAACGAGAGAGAGCAGGAACGAGAGAGAGCAGGAACGAGAGAGAGCAGGAACGAGAGAGAGGTACCTGATAGCAAACTGATCCTACTAGCTACCATATCCCTATAGTATTCTCACCACATCGACCATGATACCATCCAAGTACCTTTCTATAAAAGTTTAGAGATTAGAGATATATCATAGGTTTATGCGGTGCCTCTATCTAGTTCTAAATTCTACCCTATCTATCGTCACCTTAACTTCTTCGTATAATTAATAAAAAACAGTTAAAAAGACATCTGAAACAGTACCAAGAAAGACTATTATTCTTATTGATTTAGATATGTATAGAAAGGTACTTAGGCACATAGTCACCCATTTCCATCCTTGTAGGTTATCATCATGACTCATGATTGGTTAGTATGGTTAGCCTCAAGCATGCAGATATAATATTGCCCGTATTGTAGATTGCACCGCTTAGCCTACCGCCTTTTTGACGTTTTACTGATTAACTCTGCCGATTCATCACTTTTTTCTTTTTTCTTTTTTTTTGCATTTTGCATTTAAGGTGCGCAGATCATCCGCAAATACAGAAAGTGCCAATTCAAGCCCTGGTTGGCCAGTAAAAGCTAATATGGATCGATAGCTTCGCGGGGGTGGCGCAGAACCTCGCATGCAAGTGCCTTGGATCTTCGACAAGCATGGATGTACATTGAAAAAATTGAACAATCCATCTCAAGTCCATTTACCTCATTTCCAGCCACACAAATTGTGTTCCGGTGAATAATGGCCGATCCCGTGGGCCAAGTCGGGACAACCCACTCACGGTCCTCCGCACCACGGGTCCGCCTCACCTGCGAAGCATGTCGCCAGCGCAAAGTGAAATGCGACAAGTTGAGTCCTTGTACAAGCTGCCAGCGACTTGGCCTCGTGTGTATTCCTGTGGAACGTGCGCGTCTACCCCGCGGCCGCGCGCGAAAGCCTGAGCGGATTGTAGGCTCGGACAAGGAACTATCCGAGCGGGTAGCGAGACTCGAGAAACTTCTAAAGATAGTTGCAAATGAACGAGGTGATGAATCGCATATTTCCTCCATTGTCCATGTGCCTTCGCATTCATCCACACAGCAGGAATCGGTGGCGGAGGCCAGCACGACCGGTCCTGATACTCACCAGGATCACGACTACTTGCCCGGTGCAGCCCAGCCACATCTTCCCCGCCCTTCAACTGCGTATGTGGGGGGTCCATTTTGGGAGGATATCATGCAGCAAGTAAGTTTGTTAAACTTATGATTTGCGGATGTGATTGACTCATGTCACAATCACAGACCCAGGAATTGCGCAGTGTCCTGGAAGATCGTCTAGAAAATGAAAACCACGATATCAAAGATTCAGCGTCTGGTTTTGGTGTGTCGGTTCTGAGCTCAGAAAGCCCCGACAGTTCGTCGAACTCACCCCAGGCCAACAGTCGATTAAATCTTCAACCCCAAATCCGGCACAGGTTATGTGATATTTTCTTCCGCAATGTCGATCCTCTGTTCAAAATCCTACATCGGCCGTCGCTCCAAGCATTTATTAGGGATGGCAAGCCTTATCTTGACTATGAGCAGGATCACCAGGCACCAGCCACCCTTGCTTCGGCTATTTATCTTTGCGCTGTTTGTACTCTTGACGAAGTGGAATCTCAGTCAATGTTCAACACGAGCAAGAAGATAATAGTCGCAGAATTCCAAAAAGAAACCGAATCTGCACTCGCAAAGGCGGACTTTGTCACGACGAACGATCTCACTGTTCTGCAAGCTTATATTATCTCTCTGGTCAGTACAACTACAATTTTATCGTCTTCGTGCTCCTTCATCTTGAAATTCTAATCTAAACCCTTCTAGCTCGCCGCACGATCTCAAGACCAAAGTCGAAGGGTCTGGACTATGTTGAGCATGGCACTCCGAGTAGGGCAGGCATTATCTCTCCACATGCCCCAGCCGCCATTCACCGTACGCCCTTTTGAGCACGAGATGCGCAAACGAGCATGGCTGGGAATCGGCCTTCTCGATGTAGCAGCCTCCCTAGACAGGGCATCCGAGCCGATGATGCAATCAGCATGGCTCGATTACAACCCGCCTTTGAACATCAACGACGAGGACCTATGGTTTGACATGACATGGCCAATCTCCGAACACACAGAAGGCACATTTACCGACATGACGCATACCTTGGTTAGCGCAGCGGCTGCGTCCGTGACTCGAACTCTTGCATTTTCGGACGTCACAGAGCCAGCCGTAACTATCATGAGTTTGCGGCAGCAAGTCGTCCACGATTTCCAACAAAAGACGTCAGTACTTCTGGGAGGCTGCAGGCCCGACCTGTCGGACTTCCAGTGGTACGCGCAGAAGACAGCATGTCTTATGGGTAGCTGGCTGCAGCTAGCATGTCTCCGGCCGCTGCAACGCAGCTATAATTTCATACCCCCGAAAATCCAGGAGAATGCTCTTCTCAAAATCGCAGCTGATAACCTGCAGTGCTCGCAGGAGGTATACAACCACCCAGGTTCCAGGTCCTGGCGGTGGTACCAGTCGATGTGGGTTCCGTGGCACGCATTGGCCGTGGCTCTTGCCGAACTCTGTGTCTGCAAAAGTCCCACGGTGATGTCAAAGTACTGGACAGTCGTTGAAGATGTCTACCACCGCTCGCGGCTCGTAATTGCAGATTCTCAACAGGGCATGCTCTGGAAACCTTTAGAGAGGCTCATGTCACAGGCGAAAACGCAAAGAAATCAGCTTCTCGGTATTGATGCCTCTCGCCAAGAATACTCTTTTGACGGCATTTCTCCCGAGCTTTTCTCGGAACAATCTGAACGTCAACAGGATCTTACGAACTTCTCGCTTGATTTGAGAGAGGCCGTCGATGGACCACGAGACTCGCACGTTGCAGAAGTGCCGACTTCCTTTGCGCCGGTGCCCTGGCCCAATGTGTGGGATGCGATGGATTTCAGCGACCCGACTCTGCAAAGTAGCTCCGATGACACGGCTTGGTTGAGCTATGAGAACTTTATCGACAATGTCTACGATAGCGTCGATTCCATTTTCTTGCCACGGTGAAAACTACACATCGGGGAGCCAGTGAAGGGGAACTTGGATTGCACAGAGATGCCTATCCTTCAAAGCTAATATCGTATTCGGTAAGCGAGCTGCGCACGCAACCGAGCTGCGCACCCCAACCAAAACGCGTCCGTAAATTAGTACCTAATCAATTCAACCACCTACCATGCCACCAATATGCTCCCGATTGTCTGTAAAGTCAATAGAGTAGGAGGGCAGGGTCTTATTAGCTATTAAAGCTTGAAAAAAGAAGAGATTACTTCTATTCATGGAATTGTGTATACCTTTAGTATACCCGAGTCTATACTCTATATACGCCTATATGGTATTTAATACCATACAATTTCATATACTAACTCTTCTAAATTAACTATAATTAAAGATGAATCTATTAAAAAATAGTTACACCAAATGGCACTTTTAATGACTTTAACGAAACAGAATGAAAATCTTCAATGCGGGCCACGAAAGGCGAGGGAGCCGTCAAGAACAGATTGTTGGCCTTTCTAATCAGCCAAAAGCGAATTTCTGAAGTCGAGCATTAATTTCCGTACGAGTTGGGTAAAGCGTTGCAGGGCCAAGGTCCCAACTTGACTCAGCAACCTTAGGGGCATCATTATTCACACCTGAACTTTCGGCGTCCGGGGTCCCTAATAAAGCCTGCGATATGGATGGCAAGGGAAGCTCGTCGCCGAGAAGGCGTTGATAAGTACATTGTCTTTCTCGTTGGGTGCATTCCGCACACGGAATTTCCCCATTACAGGCTTTCCTGAGGCTTGCACAACTATCACAGGCACGTTTGTGTTTTCCACCGCGCTCCGGCTCGGGGATTGCATGGCCACTGTCCACACGGGCCTTGCACGATTTCCAATGCCTCCGTAGCACATCTCTAGGTGTTTTTGTCAGCACACATGACAGGGTGAGATATCTCTCTTCGGAAGTGATGGAAGATGACACACCCTCGGCTTAATACAGAGCCGCAAAATGAACAGATGTGGCTCTTCGCCGTTTGATCTGTGGCAAGTCATTACTGTATCCATCTGAGTATTATTGGAAACATACGAGTAAGGGCATGGCGTTTCATATGGTCTAATCGCTGAAAATTGGAGGGACATTCTTTACATCTCCACATCTTTGGGCCTGTTGTGGTCTCTGGCTTTTGTACTCGTTGCTTCATGGGGGGTTGGCGTCGGTTTAATAGAAGGCTCCGAAAAGGTGACAACCTCAGATGTGGATCTCACAAGATAGATCATTTGCGGAAGACGGGCTATTAACAGCCATCGAGTGGGTATATCCCGCCAAGATCCCCTGATGAAACCAGAATTGAATATGCAATCCGAGATTCGAAGTCGGTTGTAGACTTGGCGCGGCTCAAAGCGACGATGATGAGCGAGACTCGGTAATTCGACGTTGGCGATTGGCGAGCTAAAGGGAGAAGTCGGTTGTGAGATTTAGCCCGTCGCGATTGCCCCGCCCATGACGAACACAAAGATTAGGCCCAGCAGACAAGTCTATTGTTTGAGAAATATATAAAGGGTGCATAGATTGTCCACTTATCAATCTCTTCAGTAAATCAGATTCGACAAAACGACAAGGGGGAAGAAACAGAATTGGTGGCCTAAAATATCAGGCAACAATCTCAAGACACGTCACATTGGAGAATATGCCTTCTATTGGCCCAGATCCAATAGCCATGGAGAATGATAGGACAGAAGATTATTATAATAACTGGCCCAATGACAAGGGTGTAAGTGAAGTGATAGTTAGAACCCCCGAATTATACATGCTCATCCCTGTTTAGTTCGATCCTGAATACGAACAGCGCAAACCCGTCGAGCTCTCTGTGATAGGACATATTCCTGCCTACGCTGCTGGAGTTCTGTACCGCACAGGTCCAGGAAAAAGCCATGTCGAAGCCGAGAATGGAGAAACACTGCGTCTCTCCCACTGGTTCGATGGATTCGGTCAAAACCATCGTTTCCAGATCTTTGCTCCAGATGACTCCTGTACTTCACCTCGGGTTTTCTACAACTCTCGCTTCTCAACCGATGACCAGATCGAACTAGCAAGGAAGACGGGATCTCTGCGCACGATCAGTTTCGGACAGAAACGCGATCCCTGCAAGAGCGTCTTGGGCAAAGTCCAGACTGAATATGTCGCGCAACCCACTCCGTCGAGTAAGAACATATCTGTCACCCTTTCGATCAATGTTCCAGGCCTTGATCCCAAGCCCGATGAGTCGAAGTCAGCTTCTCGGTGGAGTGATTCCCGAGCAATCCGAACCCTCTATGCGAAGACCGACTACAACGCCTTTCAAAAGCTCGATCCAGAAACCCTGGAGCCCATCGGCCTGGCCTCGCAGACAAGTTTACACCCTGAGCTTTCGGGGCACCTCGCTGCATCTCATGCCCGATCCGACCCTATCACGGGAGACATGTTCAATTATAATCTCACGCTGGGACCAACCTGTACATACCGTGTTTTCGGGGTCTCGGCTTCGACTGGGGAAACCACAATCCTAGCAACCTTCCCCGCAACACCTGTTTATATTCACTCATTCCTCATCACGGAGGACCACATTTTGCTATGTTTGTGGAACTCGCACATAAAGCCACGGGAGTTTGACTCCTCGTTCATAGATGCGATCTCGCCAACAGACCCAAGTCAGCCGGCAGTGTGGCATGTCATTGACCGTAAGCATGGCAAGGGATTGATCGCGACATACGAAAGCCCTGCGTTCTTTTGCTTCCACACGGTCAACGCATGGCTCGAACCCTCGAAGGAGAATCCGGCGGAGTTGGATATTGTTGCAGATGTCGTGAGAGCCGACAGTTCTGAATGTTTGCAATCTCTCTATTATGAGAATTTGATCTCTTCATTGGATACAGCCAAGGCCTTCCAAAAGAAGAAAGACGATTCTTTCCGTTCATCATTTACTCGGTTCCGACTGCCTGCGGTGCCTTCCGCCCCATGCACCGAGCCCAAGAAAGCAATAGTCGAGTGGTCTGTTTGCAAATCGTTGTCGCCTGAGCTGCCAACTCTGAATCCGAAAATTGTCACCCAGAAACACCGATATGTCTACGCTGTGACCTTCCGCGGAGAGGCAACTCTGACAGATGGTATCATGAAGCTCGATTGTGATACCCAGCAAGTGCAGCTCTGGGCATGCCACGGCCAATCGCCTGGCGAGCCCATTTTCGTCGCTAACCCCGAAGGCACTAGTGAGGATGATGGCGTACTTCTTAGTGTGGTTCTCGACGGGATGCGTAGCAAGAGTTATCTGCTCTGCCTCGATGCTCGTAATTTGTCGGAGCTTGGTCGAGCAAATGTCGACGGGGCCGTTGGGTTCGGATTCCATGGACAGCATGTTCCGACTGTGGGTGGAATGCCTACAGGTGACTACTAAGTGTGAAGTTCTTTTTCGGATATTATTATTGCTAGTATTATTACGTAGATTGACATCTGTTAAATTCCATAGTCTAGTCTTAGCTTGTTAGCTCTATATAAGCCAGAATTCAAAAGAATATTTCGATGAATCACTCGTTATGCGGTTATCGCCCACCTCATTGCTTGGCTACATTGTTGAACAAGAGAGACTGATGTAATAAGTAAATAGGGAAATGATAGTACGGGGACCGAGTATTCTCTAAGGCTTATTATTGTTATAGTACAGTTAAGAGACAGATCGCCAACGTTAGAAACCTAAGGAGTATTCAGGCAAGTTTACATTTTTTTCCTATCACAAACATCTATCAAAATTTCGCGTAGATCCTATATTGTGCTCTCATTGGTTAATTTCTTCGAGCTAAACCATGCCCCAAGATGACATCCACTCCATATCCCTATATATCATTCATCAGAGCTACTTATTCCACTTCAACTTCCAAAATGGCACCTCCAGGTGAAAAAAATATCTCAATTCTTCTGGCAACAATGCAACCAAGCCTAGACCCAGCAATCTACGTCTTCCTCACAACCAAATCACCCCTCCACTCACTACCTCTCTCGACACTCCAACCGCAACTAATCGTGCAAGAAGAAGAGGGAACAACGATCGTGACAACAGAAGCGCTCGCCACGTCGCATGACTTCAACGAGCCAATCTTTCCCTGCAAGAAGATCTCCCTTACTATCCACTCCAGCCTGGAAGCCGTCGGCTTGATCGCTGCCATTACTAACCGGCTGAAGGACCACGGTATCAGTACCAATGTTGTCAGCGGTTATTTCCACGATCATATCTACGTACCCGTTGCGAGGGCGGAGGATGCGATGCGGGTTTTGGAGGAAGAGGCTGCTGAGGCGAGGGGATGAGGGGAAAGTTGTTTTGCGTATAGGTTAAAAGACTCAAATCAAACGGATGTAAAACGAAAAAAAGCGTGGATTAAACCCTGATCCTCAGTTTGCTAACTAACGAATCTCGAATGTCTATCTCAAGAGACGCCGAAAAAGTCAGACATCCCACCCCCATACCCATACCTAGGTAGTAATGCAGCTCCGCTTTTCGGGGGCCTTTTTGCGCGCGGATTTAGGCTTAGATCAAAGCGACAAGCCTTTTAAAAACAAAGCAGAAAAAAGAAAACACCACCAATGTGGGCCTGGCTCTTGGATATTGTACATTGAGACAAGGGAGAGGACCTGGGAACCATAAAGACAGTGAGAACATGAATAATCAGGGTATTAATCGTACAGAGATATTGATTCATGATAAACGAAAAAGAAGCCGTTGCGACACCGGAAAACATGTAATAGGAAATTTAATAGTCTACCTCCTTCTCAATCACCATGATTAACTCGGTAAGTTCCTTGCGCAGCGCACGATTCCGGTCCCAGACTTCGACGATCTTGGGGCGCTGGCTCGTGAAGCAGGCCTTCTTCCAGGGAAGTCCACCATATTTGGACGTGGTCCGATTCGGCAGGCCCCGGGCGA
Source organism: Penicillium roqueforti (assembly GCF_015533775.1). Classification (NCBI taxonomy): domain Eukaryota; kingdom Fungi; phylum Ascomycota; class Eurotiomycetes; order Eurotiales; family Aspergillaceae; genus Penicillium; species Penicillium roqueforti. The sequence continues at coordinate 375,942 of NW_024067582.1, forward strand.
TGTTGCGCAGCACCAACGCAGCCTTGTAGGCCACGCCAAATGGCTCGCCCTTTTCGTTGATCGGTGTATCCATGTAATACCATTTGCGGACGATTCGCTCTTGGAGAACCACACGCTTGGCGGTTGTGGGCTGTGCGTCGGCGGGGCGGTCTTCGGGCAAATGCGAGGAAACATGGCCCGCCACCATGGATGTGTTGGCGCTGGGCCCAGATGCTCGGAACCGTGTGCAGTGGTCCCATTGGCACGTATGGATGGGAGACTCTGCGGCGTCAAGCTTATACTGGCCGGGAGTGTCTGTGGGTTCCAGGGTCATGTGGTCGCCGAAAACATGGTTCCGGAGATCTGTCGGAGATGTGAACGCACGCTGACACATCTTTGAGGGCTTTGAATTGTCAGCCCATCTGCAATAGGAATAGGGGAAGCCCTCGAATGTGTGCGCAGTTTCTAGAGGTCGGATGCCCTTGATAATGAATTTGGTGGCAGTGCCGGGGCCATTGATGACCTGGGCCTGGGCATTTGTGAATGTATTGCTGACGTTTTTGATAAACTCTGCAGCGGGAAGAACACCCCCTCCAGTGACACGGGGATCTGCAAATCGGCTCTGGTAGGCTTGCCATAAAGCGATCTGTGTGATCTCGCATTCTGAATCCTCGATGAAACAGCAACGGAGCCATTGGGAGCTTCGCTCTGGTTCGGACAGTTCCATGAGCTTTTCCAAAAGCTCGGGGGATACACGGGGAATGTCAGTGGGTGGAGGTGCAACTTTTTCTTCCTGGAGAACAGTTTCTTTTTTGGTGGGTCGTGCTTCATAGGTCAAAAGCGCGATCATGCGAGGAACGAAGACGATTGGGAAATTGACAACATCCATCAATGTCTCGATATTATCATGACTGAGCGTGTACTGATACCAAAAGTCCAGTGCACCACTCAGAATATCCTTGTCGAGGTCAAGGAGCGTGTGATAATACATCTGCTGGAGAGTCGGTCTGGTCAGGGTTTCCATGGCCCTGTTTGCATCCGCATCGTCCAGCTCAGTGCCGAAGTGTGTCAACGCCCACAAGGACCGCACAACGTGTGCGCGGTCTGGAGAGTCAAGGCAATTCACCAAAGAGATCCACAGCGGATCTTCAGGGTCAGTTCGCAAGAATTTGGTGACCTCTTCCGCGATATCCAGTGCATCATTTTTGATTTCATTCAGTCGCGGTTGATTGGGAGCATTGATCAAGATGACCAAGAAATCCCGCAATAGACCATTTGCATAACGCGACACATAAAACGCGTTCTCTTTCAGGAGCACCATGTTTCGCAAGACTAACGTGGCCTCTTTGATGTTTCTCAACCGATGATTGAAGTCGTAGGTCTCAAGACTGTCGTCCGGGAGGTTCACTGGGATTTTGCTAATTTTATCCAGAATATCCCGGGTACCATGTAACGAATTGAGCACATTGGCACGGTCTGTCGGCTTCCGGGGATCATACTGGAATTCCCACTTCACTCCCGTGCAGAGTTGTGTGATGTCAAGTGCTTTCTGCATCAAAGTTTCCGCAAGCAAGGGAAATCCTTCAAATTTGAATTTATCCCACCGCTGATTTGAAATTTGTACTAGGTGGTACAGCGCAAAGTCGACTTCGTCTGGAATACCTGACTGCAGGCCATAATGGGCACGTTTGTATATGTGATCCGCTTAACGAGACAAGGCCATCAGTATTTCTAGCCGATTCATGGGATGCATGGGGATACTGACTTCTTGGAACCTCGAGATATCTCAACGGGAAATAAGGGTCTTGATAATCCAATTGCCGGGGCATTTTCGAAGGGTCACGCACATGGGAAAACATGAGCGGTCGGTTCCCTGGGGTCGGGACTTCCCTCGTCGACATGGGCACCTGTCGATTGTCTTTTCCTTCCCAGCTATCGACTGCGAACTGCGCGCTTTGGGGATTGGCGGCCGGATTCATGTTTACATGATGGGGGCTGGTCGGCGGTTGTGGTGATGTGAGTCCATGATGGGTGTGTGATCGACGGGCAGGGGCTGTATCGGGGATGAAGGGTTGGTTGATTTTTGGAGCATGGCGTAAGCCCTCTGTGGGTGGTGTTAGTATAGGTACCACACCTGTCTGCTGAGAGATGGCAGTCTTACGTCGCAGCGAGGTGCGAGGGGTAGAGGCAGACATGGTGCTGCTAAATGAACGCGACAGCGTTGCGCCGTTCACGTTTTCAAACGCAGGGGGTGGTTCGGTTCTTGCAACGGATGAGATCAACAAACTTGACCTCGAGAATCCGAGAGAAAATCGGAGACAAGATCCTCTGGTCCCAAGATCAAAGACTTTGAAGAGACGGCTCGAGGAATGCTGCCCTTGATACGTCTTTATGTGCAAACGAGTCGAGCAGGAAAAATTGCAGGGGCGTCAAACTTGCGACTTTGTGGGGCTGCTTCAGGGTCTGAGTACAAAGGCGATAGAATGTTGATTCTGACCGAAAGAGGTGATGGCGACGGCCAGTGACTGTGGCTCGGCTTGAGTCGCAGGTTTCGCGCGTTCAAACCTGAGAACACTGGATGCGACGGTGAAAAGAGCAAAGTGCTCAGCAGCAACGGCAGTTTGAAGGGAGTAGTAAATTTGCGCGTCGGCGATCAAAGTCAGCGATACGTTTCAAAGATAAAATAATCGTCAATGCCTTGCGGCCCTGGAGGGCTAGAGCTGGGCTTGCGATCAACGGCACTGATCAGCCAAAAGTCCGCGCTTGTCCAGAGCGCGTTATCGGATTATTGGTTGTTCCTATTGATGACTCAGCGATGTATGTATTGGGGCCTCAGGCTGTCACATTCTTCAATAATTGTTATTTTGTCCACAGACACAATAGAAACAATAGAAACAATGATCAGTCTTCATGTCCTGATTGTATTCTATGCTCATGTTTTCTTTTGGAATGATTCAACCAACGAAGCTGACAAAGTTTACATAGAGTGTTCCTAGGGCAACAGTCATATCTTTTCGAGTCTCAACATGACTTTCAAGAATTTAAATATTTTGGAATGAGATACAAGGCAAGACATACATTAATCTTACAGCAAGTGGTTTAGCTACACTCTAGTTATACATGGTAATGGGGTGGGCAATGCTAATTAGTGGGAGTGCTGACGGAGAGTTCTCTCAATCTCGCCCTCATCATGAACATCATTTCACTAGCCACCACGCTCATTCTTCATCTATATTATATCCATTGATGACTCCTCGGCCTTTACTCTTTGTGAATTTCTCTTAGTCTATAGGATGCAGCATCTACAGCCACCCATCATCCCTCCTCAGGTCCTTCGCTTAGCCATTGCCAAGTTCTCTCATACAACCACTGCCATCGACCATGTCGGTCCATTGACCTGGAATCATGTCCCTGGGAATGGAGACCTCGCTTGCATCTTTGAGAAGTTTCTCGATTCCGGATCTGTGCCATCGAGGATGATTCAGAAAGTGGTTCGAGGTGATGGTATCCTGGTACACTTCACTTACACATAAAGCTTGACAAGAGTCAGTAATGCTGAACATCTGGGTTATCGAATTTAGGAGCAGCTTGATCTCGTATTCTTCACTCGCATGGCAGGAATGCAGGCCCGGCTTATTCCACCCCCAAGGTCACACTTTGCTGTCGTAGTAAAGTCGCCTTGTCTTGCAATCAAGTATCCTCACGGTGAAACACATGTGTGTATATTCTGATATCACTTTGGGTGGTGATTCCTAACTAAACCGTCCTGTAACTCTGCAGATTCGTCGGTTTCAGATCAAGTTCACAACAGAGCGTGACTACTTCATGGCCTTGACTCTTCTAGGCGAAATCAACTGTCCATTGACAGAAGGCAAAATACCAGTCCCAGCAATACAACGACTCCCTTCAGTGTCATCATGGACGTCGGGGCATCTCTCTTCAATTGCCCCCCGGACTGCAAATACGGCGGCAACTTCAACTAGCAGCAATGGAGTCCACTTCTACCCCACGGGAGCGTTGGGGTCTGGAAGGACAAGTATGTAACGATTCCTCTGACCATCGCTCGAGCAGCGATCTCACACTTTGACTTCGATAGCACCCATTCGAGCATCTTCTCCCGCAAGTACTATTTCACACCCTGTGTCCAGATTGGGCCCTGTGCCAGCTCTCAACCTCCCATCCCAAAGCATGGGACCGGTAGATCTATCTCAACCACTGCATGCATCTGCTCTCGCACACATCTCAAACCAGGAACCCGAGCCACGAAGCTCTCAGCTTTCCACCATATCTGCAATCCATGACGTCGACCAGTTAAACCAGATGCTCCCTCCTAAGCGAGATCTGCCCTTCTCAAAGCCAACTGCAAGAAAGCCGCACGCTGCAAGCTTGTCTCGAGCAGCGCAGAAGCATCCCCAGTCAGCTCCGCCGCCAATTTCGCAACCCACTAGGCCAAACAAAGACCCAGAACCTCATCCACCTCATCTTGAGGTCGAACCCAATGATCATTATAATTTGCCCGATCCGGATTCCCAACTCTTGTCCCAAACAAATGCTTGCCCCGAGGCGAGCCAGCCATTATTGCTCTATGAAGAGCCCCCTGCTTCCCAAAACACAGCTCCGGTCTGTGAATCCGCCGAACAGATATCTCAAGTACCTAGCGTTCAGGATACATCGCAAACCCAGAATAAGCAAACTAACTTGAACTGCAACCATAATCCGGCTAGCAATCCAAACGACGAAGCACCCACCATGACCGAAGACCATCTTGTCCGGTATCTTTCTTCACCAACAGCTGAGCGCATTGCCTTTCTTGAGAACTGGATGTCCGAGTTGATTGACGATGACAGTTTCATGACTCTGTGCGAGGATGTAGATGGAACATGGAGACGATTTGCATTCGGACAAAGGCAATGAGGGATGACTGCTATTCGCTTGTTCTCTGGAATACCGTATCTTATGTTCCTAGTATCTTATTTTCCTAGTTTATATCATATCATAACATGCCATGTCATGTCTTGTCTTGTCATGTCATGCTATATGGAGAAAATCAACTCGATCTTCATTGTGTATGTGATGTTCAGGCGACAAACTGGAAAAATGACGCATCATCCATGTCTTCAACGCGCTTTACCTCTGAATAACTACCCTTAAGAACATCGACTTTATAGTAGAAAAGACCATCATTCAGGACAAACATGCTTGGCAGACCCCTCGGAACTAAAAAAAGACCCCCGTCCGGCTCGGAACTATATCCAATAGTGTAATGGAGCTTGCACCGAGAACATCGATCGAACCTAGTATGTCCCTTGCAGCCTTCATCCAGGTACGCGGCAATACTAGGTTCCATCAGAACGACCAGATATTTACCCTCATAGGAGCGGATCCGTGTCTTCCCATCATGTTCAGAGAGCTGAAAACACCTCCCATCACTGTACGGATTTCCACCAAAATATAGCTTGGTTTCCAGCTCCCCAGCATCACCGGACCAGATACTATCGCCGGTAATGGGATATAACGAAAACCATTTATCGGGGTGGTAAAGATCGACTCCGTCCGCGGAAATAGGATTGCCCGGATCAACGACAGGATTTGAAATTGACGGGGGAATGGGAGGTTCGGCATCGCCATAGTCTCCCGCTGGGTCAATTTGGACTTTGATAGCGTCATGGGTGTGGTCCGTCCACTGCCCGTCCTGGGCTAGGTACCGCGACCCATTGCGGATGTAAAATACGTCTCCTTCATAGTCGGGATAGTCAGTGAGAGCGCCGACATATGTGCGATTGTGAATTATCGTTTCTCCGTCGTCGGAAAGGTAGAACAAAGCACCACGCGCATGGTAGTCTCTGCATATCTCGAAGTCGTTGCCGTGATAGTGAATAGCAAGATATTGGCCAGTGACGATAAATCCGAATGGCCTGTCAAAGCCTTCATCCTCCATGTGGGGTACTTCCACACTAGCAAAGAACTATTCAAGATTAGCATAGCTATTTGACTCATTGAGGTAGTGTCTATACGGGGAGGTCAAAGCAACAGGAATAGTAGCGTGGTCGTAAGTAAAGGTGGGATAAGGAAAACCCTACGCAGTACTATAGAGGCTTTCCCGTCAGCCGAGCCTTAGACAGCCCCTGGTAAAAGTCGTAGTCTGTGGTGAAACGGCAGCGAGATGCAGGAGAGAATTGACAGTCGCCTTGTTTGTTGAGTTTGCATCGAACCGGTAATTTCGAAATTTCGAAACTCTTTGGGTAAGCCACCTCGCGCCTGGAATTGGATACATATATAGATCATATATAAACGATATTCCATTCAAGAGCTAGATCCCCTCTTTTTGACCGAGAAACGACTACAACATAAGATATAAAAGATATCATCGAAGCCTGAGCCATAGGGAAGCCCAGCCAACGCAAATATTACATAATGAGAAACGATTTCTGAGGGGCCTCCTTTATTCAGACAAAAAAAGTAGACACAAGGATTAAGCGGAGAAGACGGGGCTTGATCGCGAAACAACTCAACGTGTACGACGGTAGATCAACCCAGAGAAGACGTTCAGGTAGCCCTCCTTAGTGAGCATAGTGAAGTCAACAACAACACGACCCGATCCGCTCTGCGACTGGGCCAACTGAGGAGCGATATTCTGCTCCGTTTCGCCATGCTCATTGGAAATACCTGGCGGGGGCGTGGACGGCGCGTTCTGACCAACCGAGCCCTCGGCGCCGACAGCAAGATCAGCAAGGTGCTGAAGAGAACGCTGCTCATTGGGGCCCATCACAGGCTGCTGGGACTTGGCGAGACCGCCGAGCTCAGCTTCCTGGAGCTGGCTCTCCTGGGACTTGATACGGCGCCACTCAAGGAAGATGCGGATCTTGGCATCCCATTCCGGGGTGCTGAAGATATTGTCGAACTCGGAACCCTTTGCTGCACGCTTGGAGCGGTAGTCGAGGATCTCTTCAACTTTTTCGAGGGTAGCCCAGCATTCGCTTGCGTGTTCTGGGAGAATGGTCGCCTCGAGAAGAGTCATTGAAGCGAGCGCGAGACTGTGAAGATCAAAGGGGGATGGGAGGCGGGATTGCATGGTTGACTTGTGCATCTCGTTGATTACCTCCTGCGCGCAGAATATGATCTCGTACGGGCTGTATACAAAGACGTGACGCTTGATGAGCAAACGGACGGTCCAGTAAAGTTGTGCTTGGAGGCTTTCGTAAAGTGGGCGAGTGGTAGAGTTCTCGGGTAGCTCGTGGATCTGGAATATGTCCTCCATCTCCGCTAGACGCTCCAGAGACGAGACTAGGTTCGCGCCGATGATACGACCCAGGCCGGAGTTAGTCTGGCAGACGTTGTGGTCGACATTGACCAAAGTGACCATCTCCGAGAGGAATGTCGAGTAAGCTGGAGCGAAAAGGGTCAGTGAAACAGTAAAATTGTAAACCAAGGAAGATCAACATACACGCAATTCCGGTTGTGATTTGACCAACAACCCTTGCATCTTCACGGCCGCCAATCTCATGACCCCCCAGAACGGTAGCATCTGCCACACTCATAGCATACCACCGGGCCAAGATGACCAAAGACACCCAGTTTCGCCGGGTGAGATTGGCATCCGAGTCGACGTCGGGATCTACAGATCGCTTGTTCTTGAGCTGGCCTTGGCTCTTGGCCAAATCGTATCCGAGCTTGTTAGCGGCTTGGACTAGGCTGCCCTTGGGTATACCATCTTTGAGAACAAAATTATCCGGCCCACGCGTGTCACAGTCGATGATCATCAGCAAAAGAGATTGAAGCCAGATTAGGTTGACGGGGGTTGTATGGATAATCAATGGCTGGCGAGTGTGGAACATGAGGAGATCCTGAGCATTATCAAAGCCATTAATCTTCTCGAAATTGCCAGCCACACGAGACATGTCAGTGCGAGTAACGCTGTACAACGCATGGCAGAAAATTTCCTGTGCCTCGCGATTGCATTGGTGCAAAAGCTCCAACGTTCGCTCCTTGGTGTGGGGAAGAATTGGCAGCAGGGTGTGAATCTTCTGATAGTAACTGCAATCCGGTATGAGGTTAGTTTCTCGTAATTACGAGGATTACACATTGCACGTACGCATCAAGAGCTCCTTCATCCAAAGTCACCGGTGTCATATCATCATCACCTTCATGCTTTGGCAAATCCGTCATCTCAAGGCCGCTTGGGAGGTCATTCTCATGACCCGTGGGGCTCCAGAACAGATTACCAGGTCTCGGTGCGCTACCGTTGGCGACGGCTGGGTTGTACGGGTCTGCCGCTGTCTCGGACGCGTCGAAGGCATTTTGCGATACGCGAGCGTTGAAAGAAGGTTGTGCAAACGAGGAACTGGGAAGACCTTCGAAGACCGAGTAAGTCCTCTTGCGATTGCCCGAGGTCGATTCCACCGGCGAAGCGAAATCCTGGTACCCTCTCGGTAGCGATACCTCGTTCATGGACTGGTAGGGCACGTCAGGCTGCACGATCCCTGGTTGCATCTGGTTCTCTAGAGTATGGAGTCGCTCGGCAAGTTCTTTGATATACCTGTGTCTCTGTCAGCGCTGGCGATTCTTGTAGTGGTGCACTTGTTGTTCCTACCCTTTACTAGGGCCGCGTTTCATCGGGACGCGACTGAACTGGCACACAACGCCGAGGCGTCTGCAGTTGGAGCATGTTTCAAGGCCGGTTTCTGAGCTTGCATCGCATCGAACCTGTAAAAGAAAACGCGTCTTAGCTTTTCAGGTTTCACAGTCGCGTTTGGGGGAGTTATTATCGTACTTTCTTTCGCCGGCACTCGTCGCAGGCCCTTGAGATCTTCGATCGTTTGCGCGCACTCTGTTCGCCATAGCTCAAGTCGTGATTGGGGTCGACGCCAACCTGTTGACTTGGGGGGAACTGGAGCATGTGCTGATGCTGGTGTTGATCCTCCGACGAGGTTCGACCCATGTCGGCAGCGTTTGAGGAACCCAACACCATGGACTGGCCATGATGAACACCGTTGTTTGTTTCGCCGAGACCTGGACCGGACGCATCACGCGAAAGTTCTGCGGACAGCAGTTCGTCGGTGGTCATTTGGCGGTTGCCATAATACGAGGGCACACCCTGCGCCATCTGCGCACCGTTAGGAGACGGGTAAGAAGGCGCCGGAGGCATATCAGACTGCTCGCGAGAGTTCATTGTGTGGGATGAAACTGAAAACCTCAAGTAAAATGATGGGTTGTGGGCAAAGCGGGCCTCCGGGGGATGGAGAGAAGATAGTGTAGGACGCGAGATGCAAGAAGTGAAGTTTTAACTAAAATTTCGTGGGGGGTGATTTTCAAGGGGGCTAGCGCGGAGAGCGCCGCATTAAGCAACAACATTTGTACAGAAGTTTCAAAGGAATTAGATATTATTTTGAAGCTATATACAGTTGTTTGCTTCCCCGAGTCTTTTTTGATGATCGCACGGAGGACGGCCTTTCGTTTCTGCGTGTCGAACGGATTAATACTATTTCCCCTTCGGCTTCGGATGAACTACCACGTACAAAACGATGTTAGCACCCATGCCATGCCACTTTATTCCAGGGGGCAGTGAGTATCAATCATGCTCTCAAGACCGTCGAATGTCATCGGACTCGTTCACACTGATATTGATCTGATGCGCGAGATCAGTCAGGTGATTTTCCTCATAGTACTATAAACTCATCGTTCTGAAAACCTAGTGCTACAAGTCCTTGATTACTCTACTCGTCCACCCTTAACTAGTGGGAGTAGTGGGGGTCTTACGTTCCTATGTTGTTGTTATCTACATCCCTATATATTCAAGAGTCTTCTTTGTGGACAGAGACAGATATTAGTATGGAATTGGCCACAGAAAGATTCGCATCTACCCGACAACTAGTTTGAGAGTGATGAATGATTTAGTTGATTTTCTAAATCAAGCTATTCCAGCCTGATGTCAATAGTGGTATGCTTACCATAAAATAAGTTGGAGTTGCTATTTCTTCATTTGAGATATGTCAAACCAAAGAGTATGAGTATCTCATACTTTCTCGCTATTCGCTATTATTATTACCCGGATCTGGTTTTTTCGGGGGCAATAACCAGCTATGTATGTTGTATGTGCTAGTTGAGGTCAGAGCACCGTTTTTTTACGTGGAATCATGTAAAGGGGTGATTAGAGGTCAACGTAATGCAATTCAACCAAATTCGACTCCATACATCATATGTTAGATCAGATGATTCAACCTTAATATGTTGTACTGTACAGATGGATAAAGACGAACAAAACCTGTACATACGGAATACCACGTAAAGAAACCCAGTGTCCACCGCAAGATAGCGATTGGCGGGTAAAAAGATGCAGATCAGGGCCCAAACTCTCTGCAGGCCGCCCGAAGCAGGGACACTGACGCCATCGACCCGCTTTTGCGCTATGACATGCATTTTGGTATGGTACTTGTATGTACTCGGTATTTGTCGCACGTAATCTGATATTAACTTTTGATGCACACCTACGTGGACTCCTTCCACTGGATGCTTTTCTCTTTCCTATCATTTTCCATTACTAGTTGTGTGTGCCAAGGACATGGATGAAAAGATAAACTAGGGAAACTTGCAGGGATTATGGAAAGTTCCTCATGTACCTGGCTCAAGCGCACCCCTGAAACATTATGTCCTATAATAGATTCAGCCCCAGCAACTAGGGTTACCGTAGCACAAACACAATGTTCATATGTAAGTATGAGAGAGTATGAGTCGGGATACTCCGTATGCGGCCCCAGATTTAGGTCCATATTTTGCTAAGTGGGGTGAGTTCGTCAAGATTAGACGCCAATTTTTGTGTATGTTGTAAGGGAAATTCCATGTAGTGGCTACGAGTTCGGTCATACTATACACCCGGTTGGGGCTGCCAGTTTGGGCGTGAAAAAAAGGCAAAGTTTAAAAAGCGAGAATAGAGAACGAGGAACAGGAAACAAGACTAGTAGATTAAAAGAAGAAAAACTAAATTCATTCTCACGATGTGCGTTGGAACCTCTTAGCAGCGATGGTTCCTGTAAGTGGAGTCCAGAAGGATTCAGGTCAAAGAACCGAAGAAGCATCTGTTGTGTGATATGGAGTAATAGTACAGTTAATTTACCACCTGTTAGCCCATTCTATATCAGCATGTACAACCATTACATTCAAAACCAGTAAATAAACGCAGGAAAAGCAGTAAAAGCAGTAAAAACCAAGTAAAAGTACAATACCAGTCGTCTCTATACATGTCAGTATGGCCCCCCACAAAGACCAGTAGCGCAGCGAAAATCCTCGTTCCATACCATCCCGTTATTAACGGCTGCTGCCCGCCTCCCTTCCCTTCCTCTTTTCTCTTCCTCATTGCGTGTCCAACGTCTTCTTTTATCGAACGCTTTTCATCTTGGCCGCCACTACCGGTACTTGGTGTCCTGTCTAACGGCCGGCGCCAAACGGTGCGTAGGCTTGGTCCCCCCCTCTCTCTCCCTCTCTCTTACTCTCCGATCCCTGACCACCCCCCCTCCCTCTCTCTACCTCGCGCCTGAGATACCCTTTGGATTTTCGATTTCTTTTTGTTTTCTGTTCCAATCGAAGACAGTGCGGTGGCTCTCAGCGGCATTCTACACTGCTAGTCCGGCGTTCTGTGAACACCGCGCATTGGGACCTTCGACTATACGATTATACCCTTTTGTTCATTTTGTTCTACTCGGCCCGGCCCTCTCGAAGGAGCCGCTGCCAATCGCCTTGACGGCTTGATACCTCGGTCTCTTCAACCGATCTCTTTTATTTCCAAACTTTTATTTTCTCCGGTATCCCTCGCGAATCATCGCATGTGTACCTCCCAGTAACACCGCAGCGATGCTCATCGATGGTGAAAAGTATGCTTGTGAGGCTTGCGTCCGGGGTCACCGAGTCAGCAGCTGTCACCATAGTGGTATGCCAATCTGACGCTATCTCAACCTTGTGTATATATGCTAATCCCCCCTTTAGACCGCCAATTGACCCACATCAACAAAAAAGGCCGCCCAGTCTCTCAATGTACTCACTGCCGCGGCCTACGCAAGTCTCGGACAACCCACACCCAGTGTGATTGCGGCGAAAAGAAGAAGAAGGAAGACTGCCATACTGGCATTTCCCATGGTCGCTGTGGCTGCTGTCATGGCCAGCGCTGCATTTGTGCACTCAAAAAAGAACACCTAGATACTGTGCCTGAAACCAGTCTTGCCTTCCCTCCACCCCCGCTTACAATTGAAACCCCACGGAAACCGCCTCTTACGTCTACCAAATCTGAATCGACGCTCACGATTTTCCGCGACGGTCATCATAAACCTGCCCACAAGCATAATGACATGGCTCACAAATGTGGATTGCCTTATACGATCCCGCGATCGCATTCCGTCCACCACCCAACCGACTTACCCCGTCGCTCGGTGGATCATTTGCCGCTAGGCCAGTCGACCTTTATTAAGGATCCTTTCACCCTATCCGAATTTCCTACCTCACAACACACGTCGCGAAATGGTTCTCCCAACAGCGCGCATCTTTCGGGCGCCGAAGACGATTTGAAACCTGCCCCTCTCGATCACTCGTACCTCGACAACTTCGTTACACCAGCACCTCCCGCTCCATCATTAGACCGATCCCATGATGCGCTGTCGAACCCGATATCTGCCCCTGCAACCATGGACAAATTTCCCCTGGAGCAGATTGTCACCAGTGTTCCTCCACTTGACGTCTCCTCTTTCGCCTCCTTCCCGACCACGAGCAGCAATTCTCCGATCACCTGCATGGCATTCCAAGAATCTTACCCAGAATGTTCCTTCACTTCGCCAGATTCCGATATGCCCCTAGGGTCTGCTGGCATCGGTGCTCCCTCGGTCGACTGGTCAAGTTTCCCTCTATACTCCGACGTGCCTGGCACCACCAGTACGCAAGCTCCTTCATATGCCAGCTTCGATTACACCGCGTACTCCTCGGGTCTTCCACCGCCATCATCATCCGGAGACAATTCGGAAACTGACGAGTTTGGGACGCTTCCAGGCTTGGGTCATGCTAGCAATGACATGCACGATCTGCACAGCGTGAGCGAAACGTCTGACATGGACCATCTCCGCATCAGCTCTGCATCCTCGTTGATTGGTCTACCTCAGACGCATCTCCTGGCATCCAACGAGCTGGACTCGATCAACATCGATGACTTTCTTAAGTCGACTAATGAGTCCACTGCTGCGCTGGAGCACCAGCTGCAAGTCAGCATGAGCGTGGAGTCAAAACCTGTCTCTGCGCAGGATATCTACACCATGTCGCAGATACCAGCGTACAAGCCCATGACGTCGGCCCCGATTACCAGCGCTCCCTCGCCGCCGCCGCCGGACTCCGTTCCTATCTGGTCTAGCGGTCTTTTTGATGCTAGTTCCACCCCGCCCATGGACGACAACTTCTTCCAACAATCCTGGGTCTAGTAAGAAACAGTGGTTGATGATGATCCTTGCTTATATTATATTCCCCCTATGGTTCTTCTGTCCCGGGGCTTGCTCTCTCGCGGCAATATACCACCACCTCCACACCGTCTTCATGACTATGATGAGAGATGATGATAAATGCCTGATTTGTCTTGTTCCATTAGCCAGTCTAGATTCCTTCCTTGATAGCCATCCAATCTAGAGGGGTTTGCGATTTGGAGACATGCACGTGCTTGTACATTCTTTGGCTTTTGCTTCCGTACATGCGCTTTTTTTTTGCTCCTTGCTTGCTTTTCGCTGGTGTATAGAATTTCTTTCTCATTTGTTCTCTTCTTACATGTATAATGACTCGAGTGATTCTTCTTTATTCACTCGCCCCCGGACAACGATACCCAATGCATGCACAGTGCGGATCACAAACCCTGGGATTCGCCTGTGGATGTATGCACCCGATATTTTATTATATAGGGCAACACAGGACGGTAGCTGAGATACCTCCCCAAGCCGATGATATCACTAATCACCAATTACCTATCAACTAGGTAAATAGTTTAATACCAAATAAACTACTTTGTGAATTCAGCTTCAAAAAATACTAGTAGTAACGATCGATGGAAAGAGGATCCCGGCCAGGCAGCGGGGATGTAGCGGTGAGAAAACCTGAGCTACGCCCAGTGACACTCAGCTGCCTCATCGGCAAATTGACTCGTGGATTGGTCAGGTCGTACGGAGTATACGGAGTATACGGAGTATTTTAGGCCCTAGAGGTTGCCCTCTTGCCCTAAGTACCCAATGATCCAGTTGTAACGCGATCCCTTACTCCGAGACTCTCCCCGCCATTCTAAAACAGTCGAACAACATCTATGTATATCGCACAACTATTTAACACTAATAAGCAATAAATTATTTCTCTACAATATACATATATACTACATCACACTACTCTACCCTAAATAGAAACGAACAGTTCCACGCTTTGTATGTACACTCCCCGCCTAGCTATATATCTATCCAACGCAACCACGGACATACTTGCATAATATACTTTGTACATACCGTGCAACATGGAACCGGGAAACCCCCTATCGGCGCTACCCCATGGCTAAGCATTAGCCAAGACGACGCAAGTCAGGGCTTGGGGCAAGGTAAGTGTGACATTCGTCCGAGGATGCGGTCTGCAGTGTGACTACTGTATGCTGCACCTCTGCTGTGCGAGTAGAATCGGTTGGACCCGGTAATACAGATAGCCGGTTACCGAATATGTACATACAACATAGCGTGAGGTGTATGTGAGTGGATTTGCTTATGCGCCTTGCATATGTGTGGGCCTTGGGTTGAGGATGTACAACAGGGAAGGCATTATGGATCTGGAGAGATAGAGCTGGATTACTTCTGAGGTCATAGGTTCTACTGGAGCAGCCGGGGTATGTGTGTATGTTACTATACGTACCGGATTTTCCCTGCCAGGTAGGGCTTTCCTATTTGATCTGCGGCCGCTTTTATGAGTACTCAGGCTCAGGCTCACTGAGTAGATGTCAGCACGGACTCAGATCAGTGATCATGCTCAGTTCAGTCACGTGTAGAATGACTGATGCTCAGCCCACTGCAGACTATACCCAGAAGGGATTAGCCCCCATAAGGTCGTTTATACTATGATACATAGTTAGTTCGTTGATAGTATCGCTGCTGCCCTCAATGTTTGGACCACTACATCTTATTAAGGAGATACGTCATGACGAAAAGGCGTAGGACGGAGTGGAGAACCCCATCCGGTTCATGATATTGCTTTCATCTTTTTTTCTAATTCAGAGCGTCTCGAGCTCAAGATCTCAGATATAATCTATTTTCTGTTACGAGGATAAGTATGGAGTTGGCGCGGTGCTTAGTTCAGACATCGAGCTCGAGTGAATATTCGCTTGGCAAAGCTGAAATGTGTACGTATGGTGACCCTACGGACATCAGTCCAGATATATAAACAAATGCCATGGACGATAATGATAAGTAGGCCGATCCATTCGTCCTGACGTAGTCGGTAGTACTCCGTACAGTTGGGTTCATCCGCGGAGTACTCCGTACCTACTGCCTGACGACTGCACTGCTTTTCTGGGTTGTCCCGCGGAACTCCGAAGGATTGGCCTGGGGGCCTTGAGTCCTCAATTGATCCGGGCCCACCGCAGCGATAAGTAGGTATAGACCGTATAGTAGCCGGATCAAAGTATTTCTCACTCTATATAATACATAACGGCTACTGAGATCAGACTCGGCCACCAAGAGCTTGGAATTTACTCAATGTAGGGCTCTTATGGTTTTTAATGCTGAATATTATTGTCTTGTAGTGGTAAAAGCCGCATCATCGGAAACAATTCCCGAGGTGTCCATACGGACGAGCAAGATGATTGATCAACTTGGCTCATTGTTATATATATTGCATGTTCCCCCCCAAAATGACAATCATACCTCTGAACTACAACACGTGTTAAATATCCTAGGATCACGTGCATACATATCTGTCGACCAGTCTACTTGTATCTAATACAGTAACACACAATGAACTCCTGAGGCTATTCCTACATTTAGCTACTTGATTGCCTGGTTCAGAAACATGAACTCCGACTCATCGCTTATCAACCAGCAAACGGGTCTGCTGACTAAGACCGACCCAACGGGCCGTTTGCGTGGGTGGGTGGGTTTTTAGAGAGACCTAGTCGAGATACGACACTCACGCGACCTATCCCACGCGAGTCTCCATTCCTTTGGAACCTCAACGGCTCCAGTGGCCCTGCGATTCAGTCCGGTTAAATATCTCGATCTATAAACTATGCAAGGTGCTCGTGGATTCCTCTCTTGCGCTTCTTGCCGGCAACGGAAGTAAGTGCGGGGCCTATCGTCAATGAAGTCAACTCACCAATTTCTGGTTAGACTGAAATGTGATCGGAAGGAGCCGTGCGGTAATTGTGCCACGAGAGGTGTTGACTGCGTTTATGCCACTGTATTACGAAGCCGGAACTCTGCTCACACAAGACATGGAAACCAGCATCTCTCTGCGCGTATTCGCCAATTAGAGCATCTTGTCGGTACAAGCGTTGCTCCAGGGTCGCCGATTCAAGATGCTGTTGATCCATCGAATATTCAGGAATTGGGGTTCGCCGTTGAAAGCCGTGAGCAAGTTGCATCTGACCAAGCACAGTCGAATGATATCGAGGTCAAGCCCGGCCACATGATATCAAACAGCGGTCAGGTGGTGTATGTCTCCGGCATTCACTGGGCAGCGATTTGCAACGAAGTAAAGAACTAAGTCAAAGTCCTAGGAGGCTTTACAATAGGAGCTCATCGTAGTAACAATATCTAGGTTGCAAGCATTAGAGAGCATATCGATCGAGACCACTCGGCAGAACCTTTGGATTTTCCAGGTCAAATCCAACATGAGGGGGGGCCAATGCTCCTCGAGGGGACACACCCTAGCTCGGATCTAGCGGCAGTACTATGTGAAATCCCCCCGAGGGATGTGGCTGACAGACTGGTATCTCGTTACATCAATTCGAATGAGCCGTCTGCTGGTACGAATTTCTTCCCCACTAAACTTGAAGTTACTAACGAACTGCGAATGCAGTGATCATTCATAAGCCCACTTTTGGACAAGAGGTACCTTCATTTTGGTATGAGTATCGTCAGCCTGTGAAAGTAACTCTATCTGCAGTATGCCCGTTTCTGGCTTGAACCCCACAACTTCTCCGCCCCGTGGCTGAGTCTTCTTTTCGGTATCATGTCCATGGGGGTATTCTTCTACGTACGATCACAAGATGACCTTCCGAACGGGTTAGGCAGTCCGCGCAATGCCATGGATGTTTTTCAACGGTGTTCCACGGAATGTCTCATCATATCCAAATATTCTACTATTCCTACAGCCCACACTATGGAAGCGCTGCTGCTCAACATCCAAAACGAGTATGTTCGACGTCGAGATGCTCACTTGGGCGTATGGGTTCTTTGTGGCATTGCTACCAGGCTGGCGATGCGGATGGGATATCATCGAGACCCAGAGCACTACTCACAGATTTCTACCTTCAATGGTGAGATGCGACGTCGTGTCTGGGCGATAATTTTACAACTTGATGCCTTGACTTCATGTCAGCTTGGATTGCCTTCCATGATACAAGAATCACAGTGTGATACTCAGCTTCCACACAACCTCATCGACGAAGATTTTGATGCAGACACGATGCGACTGCCACCCTCGCGGCCCCATACCGAGCTAACGCCTGTATCTTACACGATTGCAAAAGCTCAACTTCTGTCCGTATTCCGAACTATTTTCAACGAGGTTTGCCTCGGTCGGGTCGAGGGATATGAGGAGATCATGGCTCTTGATAAACGCTTGCTCGCCGTGCAGAGCTCCATCCCACCCCGTTTTCGCATGACTTCGTCCGAAGCATCCGTCACAACGCCTTCTCATTTACTAATTCGGCGTTACAATATTGAACTGCTTTTCCAGAAAGCCCGGTGCTTTTTGCATCGTCACCATATGACAAAGGCTTACCAAGACCCCAAATTCAGTTATTCGCGATCCTCTTGCATCGACGCGGCAATGTCCATCCTTTCACACCAGATGAACATTTTCAAAGAAGTCCACCCTGGTGGTCTTCTTTATCGAGACAAATGGTTTATCTCTTCTCTTGAGCAGCATGACTTCTTACTTGCATCCATGATCGTCTGTCTTGAACTTGGCTCCCGTGGTTCCGAAGGCTATGCGCCTTCCAGTTCATACGACCGTAATCTTGGGAATTATCGCTCGGAGGAGCTGATTGAAGCCCTCAAAAACTCCCGTCAATTTTGGGCAGAATTCAAAGCGAGTTCCACTGAAGCCCAATTCGGCCTGGATCTTATTTCAGCTATGCTACAGAGAGTTTGCACATCCCAAGAATCTCAGGAAAGTTCCCTTGAGGACTTTCAATCGCTTGGGGACCTTCAAAATCCTATCTTCTCGTACGATCCTTCGTTCTTGCAGGAAGGTATGTTCTTCCCATTTCATCCCGTTGAGTCTTCTATATCGGCAATCCGTAGTCGGATTTCTTTGTCACAAAACATGACGTCTCACAGCCCTCCTTCTAGTAGAAATCTCGCCGCAAAACTCATATCTGGAAGGGATAGAAGCAATGCTCGCTACTCCTAATAATGTCGATTGGGTACGTCATGATATTCTCCTTTGCTAAGAGTCCCATTTTGCTCTACAAGCTCCAGTTGCACTTACCACCCTCCGCATCTATTAGGGCCTCTGGGAGACGTTTCTTCAACGCTCTCGTACCGCGTCAGATTCTCAACTTTCGTGAATCCTGGAACAACCTATGAGGAGTGAATCACTAGTCATTGACGAACAAGGAGACATTTGGCCAGCCATGCCGTAAGATTCAATGTAAGTGAAGTTGCGGTGTGCGCCCAACTTTATCACCTTTCCTGATTCATAGGCGGAATTGAGCTGATGATGCTGGCAGAAACTACGGGCCATAACCTAGCATGTTCGTACCAGTAATGCAACTTGAATTAATGACTAAAAATACTATATCCTAGTATGCCTCCCGTGACAAATGAAACTCAGATGAGTACCTAAGCACTAGTGGCCCACTGTCACACCAAGCGCTTGATCAGATCCTCACTTTGTTGCCAAAGCTTTTTGTTGGTCTTCGAATCATTGATCCAATTTGCTGCTCGGGAGTCCAATTTACCCACCGGAACGAAATACTGACCTTGTCCCATAATCGGCGCCTTCGGACTGGTGGCGCAGAAAAGAGAATTCAACGCCCCTTCTAGCGGGGTGCTACCAGCTGCAAATTTCATAAGAGTTCGCACGACGCTGCCAATGACGGTCGGATCATGCCGTTGAAGATTCGATCGGACAATACCCGGATGAAGCGAGTATGCGGTAACCCCTGTATATTGTTCAGCATGGGAGTTGTTCCTCAAGTCGATGGTAACCTACCCTGAGAACCGTAACGATCGTTCAACTCTTTCGCATCCCGGATACTCGCTTGCTTAGAGTGCCCATACCGTTGCCTTCTAGGATTTAGTAACAGAGCATGGGTTCATTCATCCAGGTGTGCACATACCACAGTTCCATCACTCCCTTCGTCTCGGTCATGTTTACGTCGTCCAGCAACAACGTCTTCGGACCGAAAAATGCTGCATCACTCGAGACATTGACAACGCGCACACGGTCGGAAGAGCCGGAAGAAGATGCAGTTTTCAAGAGAAGCGGCATCAGGGTTGATGTAAGGACATGAGGCGCCAGATAGTTAACCTGCCACTGTGTCTCGAATCCATCAACAGTAAGTTTGTATGGAACCGTCATGACCTGATGGGGCATTGATAGTTAGTGTCAGAACTGACATTCCGTGGCTTTCTTGAAAGGAGACCACCTACGCCAGCGTTGTTGATCAGAATGTCTAGGCGCGACTCTTCTGTCATGAAACGTAGTGCGGCTGCCCTGACAGATTTCAAGTCTTGCAGGTCCAGCTGAAGAAAACGGAGATCTAGCTGCTTCGTTACATTTGACTGCGACATCTGCCGGATAGCCTCTTGAACTCGCTCTTGGGAGCGGCCCGCAATGTAAACGCGCGCATTCTTGATAGCAAGCTGCTGCGCAGTTTCATACCCGATCCCAGAATTCCCTGAATGAAGGTCAGTGAGTATTCACCGTGTGGCCTCCCAGACAACACAATATAGAGAGAACTCACCTCCAGTAACAATCACGACATATCCACTCAAATCTGGAATGTCTTTTTCCGAAAATTTTGCGTCTCGGGAGTGCATTATTGAAGGATACAACGGATTGGGCAAATATGTGTATAGTATATTGTAGCGAAGTGCTTTTAATGAACCCAGCACACCAACTGCTATTTAAAGCGTCGAGGTAGGGCACGGAAGATCATCGGTGGCTCGTCCGCGGAGCGGGTCTTGCCCCGTGGAGTGGGTACTAGAGTGGGTCTTGGTCCGCGGAGACATTTCGGCGATGAATTAATCCGCTCCCATGACCGGTATCTCTCCACTGCTTCGGTCTTCTAGACACAACGCCCGGCATTATTACAGGCAATGTCGGCGTTAACAGCATTTAAGTGCGAGTGGACAAGTCGCGAGCCCAGCCCAAGCCATTTAGCCTTTTAATGCATGGCTGGCCTAGACTTTGGAAGCGATAGAGAGTGAAAGTTCCCACCTGCAACTGCCTGGGCCTGTAATATTCCACCACAATAATCGTTTACAGGAGCTATGGGCTCTAGTATCAGGCTACTAGCTCTATGGCCGCTTTGTCTGCTGACCATGTCTCAGTTGCCAGTACTTCCATCCACTAGCCAAGATCCCCGGTCCATTCCTCTGGGGTCTCTCCAGTCTCCCAATTCCCTATCACCAATACTGTAAGGAAGGAAATCTCATCCATGCTCTTATGCTCTTATGTTATCCAATCCCTCCCAATGAGGTCCACTTTAGCTTTCCAGAGAACTACGGGAGGATTTACAGCGTTGGTAGCAAGCTTCTTTAGGAGCCTGGTTACTATAGTCCCATTGACACGGCTCTCAAGACTCCTATCCTCCTTAATGTCATTGATAACGATATTCATAAGACCCGTCGAGCCGCTCTAAGCCCCTTCTTCTCACGCTGGTCTATCCCCAGCCTTAAGAAAGTCATCTGGGCTAAGGCCGATAAGATGTGCAGCATGATCCAGTATTCCTTGTACAGCCACCAGGGGGAGTCCTTTCGCGCCCTGACTGTTGATATTATCACGGATTATAGCTACAGTAGATGTTGGAATCAGCTCGACAAACCGGACTTTTTTTGCCAGATACCAAGAGGCTATCCGAGCCATTCAAATGATATTTGTCTGGTTCCAGACGTTCCCATTTCTGGTCGTCATCTTCAATATAGCCCCAGAGTGGCTTTGTAACCGACTGTTAGACAGCCTCAGAAAGTGGGACGATGGTTTGGCTGCCATGCACAGTTTGCTCCATCAACAAAGGACGGACATCATCGATGTGACCATCGTGGCTATCTGGCTTCTGCCAAGGCAGTAACCACGCCAAAGGATACTTATATTCGGTCAATCAATTTCCAATTCAGGCTCTGTGCTCCTAGGAGTGTTTCAACTACTAGCCCCATTATACTGTTGCATTTTATTGAGGTGGGTATTACTTAACCTCTCAGCAGTTCGTGGAATAGTTATATGATTATGTAATACTCACTGAACAAGTCAGGCTGCTCAGGGGCGTGCTCAATTCTACTTAGTGATCAAAAAGCGGCAAGGGGTGAGCATTGAAACGGAAAGGGAAAGCTAGGAGTTGCTAGACATTACCCGGTATGTACGGAGTATGTTTTTTTGTCTTCGAATGCTTACCGCTTCTTTGTATTGTGTCACAGTACAACATAGTTACATGTCAGATTGAGGTATAATCTGTATACTATTGCGTTCAATGACAATCCCTTTGTTGAGATCAGATGCAGCTGACTAGTACTAGTTTATCACTAGACCATTCAAGCTCGGTCTTAGTTGCTAAGCATTTACCAAGCAATAGAACACCTGACCGTGCATATTCTTTAATAAAGTA
This sequence comes from Penicillium roqueforti, assembly GCF_015533775.1. NCBI lineage: Eukaryota > Fungi > Ascomycota > Eurotiomycetes > Eurotiales > Aspergillaceae > Penicillium > Penicillium roqueforti. Next base: position 397,957 of record NW_024067582.1, read on the forward strand.
AACAAGTTTGCCTTATTGTTAGTTGCACATCAGGTCGTCATCAATTACTTCTGTCATGAGTCTTAGTCTGTTACCTCGTTGTCTGGTATTCTCCTTTTAGGGTTGTAGTGGGTCCGTGTATATATATCTTGCCTACCATCGGAGCTCATCGTAATTGTTGTAGTTACTACTATGAGCATAAGCTAGTCGTCTAGCAGCCCTTAACCTGTAACACCACTACTACTTATTCTGCACCCGCCCAGCACTGTTTAGTCATCCTCCAGTCTTGTTGCCGGCCCTTACCTTAACTTTAACTAACGATTGTTCCTGTCAGCTTTATTGAAAGCCTTGTCCCATACACATGAAGAATTGGTTTTTGAACTCCGAGGACTAGAATCAGATTTCTGTCGATGAGAACCAATCAACATCGCCTCCTTTATCAAAATTTGTGGCTATGAACTTGGTTGCACATCTCTCGAACTCGTCAGACAACAGAACTTCAACTACATGTTCACACCATTCAGAGAGACCCTTAGCAGGAATGATGTCCGGATCTCCTCCGCCCGACCTATGAGTTCATCCACATCCCAGTTTGCCCAGGTCAACTTGTTCCTCAAAAATGCAGCTTCATCCGACGCAAGCCACACAACAAAGTGTCCAGGCAACTCCACTGCAAGGTGTGTTAGCATGACTCTGCAGTCCATCTGTCTTCCTGATGGCTTGGAAAACAAAGGTACTCACCCGTGTCTGGCCCTACGGGGATGTTCGGGTTGATCTCAGTGCCAACGATGCCTGGATGGAAGCTCGCGACGTGAATGTCCGGGTGCTCGGAAGCATAGTAGTCGACCATCTTCAGCGCCGCTCCCTTCGTGGCCGCGTAGCTCCATACTCCTGGCACTTCCGGGAGAGGAGCCCAGTGACTGATAGAAGATGCCGTGTACAAGAACTTTGCGCCAGGGGCGGCCAATGGGGTAAACGCATTCAAGGCGTGGAAAGTGCCCATGGTGTTGATCTCGAAAGTGCGCCGGAGTTCAGCCTCTGGGTAGCCAATTACCGGGCCCTCTTTCGGAAGCATACCAGCGTTACTGACGAATATGTCAATGTTGCTGCCGACCTTTTTCACAATCGCACCCAAAGCTGCATTGACAGAAGCGAGGTCGGTGATGTCGCCTGTCTGCATGACGACCTGAGTCGAGGGGTTAGCTTCAGTGATCGCCTGCCCTGCAGTGTAGAGACGGTCGATCCTGCGCCCGATAATGGAAACTGATTTGGCACCGGCCTGGGCGAAGGCGATGGCGGCCGCCTTTCCAATTCCTGTGCCTCCACCCGTGATTACAACGTTTTTCCCAGCCATCGAAAGCTCCGGGCGTGTGGGTGAGATGGCCGGGTAAGTATCATTGTGCCAAGTCTTGGTGAATGACACAAAACTTTTCATAGGAGGAGAGACCATAATGAATACTGGATATGCAGCGGAGCAGTGAATAGGGAGACTCTCTTGAAGATGGTCACCCCTCTATGCGGCTGGTCACTTCTTTATATAAGTACCTTGAATGATTGATTGCTAAGCTATTCATTACCCGCTTGCTTCCGTAGAAGTTGTTTGAGATTAGAACGAATGCAATTTTTCTCCTTGGCTGTTGCTACGGACATTTCCTGGCTTCGAAGCAACGGCAAGTAGTGGGGGATGCCTTATCTGGAAAGAGCAAGTCTTGGCAAGGTCATTCAGTGCTTACAAAGCTTGCATATCTACTTATAGGCAAGTGTAAGAAGTTCTGGTAGGTGATTTACTAACAAGGAAAAGGTCAATCTATCAATGAGATTGTTTGTGCTATGAGCGATGATCGATGTAGGAATAAGGCACGCTAGTAGAGTGGGCACGTGGCACTATTCCTTATCGGGAAGGAGCAAGTCTTGGCAAGGTCCTTCATTGCTGACAAATGACGCATACCTCCACGTTGGTTCAGCTCCGAGGTTCGTCCTGCAACGTCCGGTCATGGCTTTAAGGTTTACACGCTTTTGCATCTCATCAACTCATGGTGGAATTCATAGTGGCTCTCGTTCAGACGCTGAACCACGACCACAATGTCCCGCACAAGAAGTGAAATCCAGTTCATCCATTCATCCAAACCCGGAGTACCTGAGGTAGCGTCGGCTGAAATGCGACGACGAGTTCACTCACATGCAGCCCGATCGGCACATGCCAAGACGAGGCGACAGAGAGTCATTGAGTACCATGCAATCAAAACTATCAGTGGCTCGGAAGACGAAAGCCTGCCATTCTCCACAGCGGCCGCCGAGATAGCGATATCCGTCATCACAAGCCCTCTGGGCTTCCTGGGGTCTCACCGGAGAGATCCCTTCGCAAGTTTTGCCAGGAGCCTAAATTCGAATGAAGATTTTCTCTTAGACTACTGTAAGTAGGGCTTTATCACGTCAGAAGAAGTCGATGTATCTCGCAAGTCCGCTACTTCTCACGGACCTTCTAAGAAGCAGATTATGATGACTAACCTAGCGCAGACATGGCAAATGTTGTACCGTGTTCAACTTCGCAACGTAGCCAGATTAGCCATCCGGAAAGCTGTACACAGCACCTAAACAAACACTTCGTGCAACTTGCTGCTACCAATGCTAGCTCTTTGAATGGTCTCTTTCTTGTGTCATGTCGCCATCTATCACAATATCTACCACATAATGGGCCATACTTTGTTCAACTTGCCCTTCAGTACAAAATCGCGTGTGTGCGGTCACTAAGGGAGGCTATATCATCTTCAGAGATACACTCTCCGATTAGTGATTCGACCCTTGCGTTACCCCTATTCCTAGCACATGACGAGGTAATTATGACTGCATCTCTTGGTTTACCTAACATACCGCTAACAAATCATAGATCCTGGTTGGTGATGGCCCTTCGACTAAGATACATGTACAGGGCGCAATCCAGATGGCCAGGCATAACAGAGCATTAGATAAGACCGACTGTAGTGCGTTTCCTTATGACCTCATTCAGAGAGACATGTAGACTAGAAATACCCCTTGTACAACCCGCTACATCACTTCACTAGCTACTCACGAAATTATGGAACCATACGTTAGGCCGTTCAAAAAGAAATAAGCTTCAGATATTCTTGGCCTGAAAGATGTATATGTTTGAGAGTTCATGTATCTTCTAGTATAGCCCGCGTGTTACGACCCCTGCAACGGCCAGCTAATGGATGGACTGTTTAAACAACGATGGGAGTTCGGAGGGAGCATGTGTTAGTCCTATGTCACGTGTATTTCGGATACCCCAAGAATGCTCTTGCTGTCAATACTAGAGTCAGGGAACGCGTGCGGAGTAACCAATATCGACTGACGTATTCCAGTTGCCGTCCACCTGGCCCGGATCCGCATGTTCGACGTCAATACATCACATCCCGAGGAGACCTCCGCGCATGGGCCGACTTAAGATTGATCTGTCCTAATTAGGTTAGACCACTGTGCCATTAGGGATTCCAACATCATGAAAATCATCATTAATCTATACATACATGTGGTTATATTACAACATCCATGTAGACACACGTCACTCCTGGTCAGCCTGAGGCTTAATGCTTAACTAATGTTGGGTGACCGGAAGGCGGTCACCCATGTGGGTTCAGATCATCAGATAGTTCCGCTCCCTCTTCCTCTCTCTCTCCCTCTTGTCCATCACATCTTAGTCGAATATACACTAGTTGTTTTCCCCTTTTCAGGCACAACGTAGTTAGACGCCATTAACTAATCATAAGACTGACCACACCTTCCAAGGTGAACCTCAAGGCACCCTCGGGAGTACCTAGACAGTCAGCCTCATTCTCACCATGGATATTTACGTACGTGTTAGGTCAAGCATAATGTCCTGGAAAAATGACACACCCCTCCCAGCCGACGTGCCAGATCCAAAATTCCAGTCCTGGCACCAGTTCGATCCCAACTCCCAGCAGTGGGATCCAGTGGATGCAAATGAAGATGCAGAGTCACAGCGCGCCGAGGATACATCATCCGATATGGTGCTCTTGACCTGGAATATTGACGCATTATCCGATGGGACACAAGAACGCGTCACAGAAATTCTCACATTCATTACTCACCTGGAATCCAAAGTGGACATCATATTTCTCCAAGAAGTTTCGCAGCGGGGCTTGCGACTGATTTTGAGCGATGAGCGCATTCGCGGATCGTGGTTCTCAAGCGCGCACGAGAACACCCCATGCAGAAACTCGTTCACGACAATGACCTTGGTATCCAAGACGCGCTTTGGATCGCGACACGGCTCGGAGACGAGCAGGTTTGCTCTAGGGCCTGTTTGGAGGGTGGCGTTCCCTAGCCACTTTGGAAGAGATGCACTATTTTGTGATCTGTTCGTCCCTTCACCTACAGACGCTTCTTCTACTACCCGGGTACGATTTGCAAACGTCCATCTGGATTCTCTGGCTATCAAACCTTCCCACCGGCCCCGGCAACTCGCTATTGTTTCCTCTTTTTTGCGTAGTGCAGGCCGTGGGCTGGTTGCTGGTGACTTCAACCCGGTTCTGGATGAAGATGCCGTCCTCGTGGAGACCAATGGTCTTACAGATGCCTGGACAGCTCTTCGTCCTGGGGAACCAGGTTACACATGGGGAGCGGATGGGAAGCAGCGATTTCCGCCAAATCGGATGGACAAAGTCGCGCTGCTCGGTCTCAAAGCACGTAAAATTGAGATACTCGAGGCTCAACAAGTGGGCGAGTTGGATGGACAAGAGCACACTCAAAGTGACACGGATATCCTCGAGTCCCAGCAGACTCAGCCCGAAGTAACACTCTGGAGCGACCACCATGCTTTGCTTTGCTCTTTTGGACTCGGAGAGTGAACGGTAATATTTGCTGAACCTGATAATTGCATTATCAACAAAATGGAATTCGACACTTCCTGCCACAATTCTTTTTTCTAATACTCTTCTCTCATTCGTCTAGTTATCTCTTAGCCAACTAGAAATCAGGACCAGGAAAGATACAAGAACTTGTTATGAATCAATGAATCAATTTTCAGAATACGTTTCTGTAAAACGTAACCCACGATATGCAGTACCCATATCAAATAGAGCGAACGATGCAAATGTCCCCCAAGGGAAATGTATACCACTATTCAAAATGCGATGCACAGACGCCAGAAAGAGTACCCAAAAACGAGTATGGAAAATAGCAAGCCCAATGGAGTCAGTAGTCTATGAGGTATCGGGGGCGAGCCGATTCCAGATCCATATCCAAATTCAAATATTCAAAACATTGCGTCGTAGAGGCCACACATGTATGGATGCCAAAAACCCATTTCGTATAGACGTGAAAAGAACCACGAACAAAGAGTAATATATGGTGCCAGCCAATCGCTCGAAGATCTCGATGGATGGGCATTTCAAATTTACATGGCTTTTTGTACATTAGTACATGTTCATCGGTACTTGTCCATGAACTCGGCGTGGAACTTGACGATGCGCTCAACCCAGTCGGTGCCAGGGGCAAGGAAGGTCGTGCGGAAGTGGAAAGTGTTCTCCTTCTGGCCGAAGCCCGAGCCAGGGACGACGCAAACACCCGTGGCGTCAAGCAGGGCCAAGCAGTAGAACTCATCAGCGGGACGGCCCTCGGCTTTGGCGGCTTCGATGGCCTTTGCGGGCAGGTGAATAGATGGGAAGAGGTACATGGCACCCTGTCGAGACGATTAGGAAATGCGTAAAAAATTGAATAACTCTAGAATACGTACCTGAGGCTCCTGGAGGTGGACGCCCTCCATGCGCTGGAAGGCGTTGTACAAGGAAAAGGCACGCTTGCGCAGACCTTCTGAGATATCGGTGTACTCCTGCTGGTAGAGCTCGAAGCTTGGATCACCCTCGATGGGAGGGTTGACCATGCATTCGAGAAGGCACTGTGCGGTGACCGGTGGGCACAGGCCAATGCTGACCAGCTTGTAGATCTGCTCCTGGACCAAGGGGTCGAAGCCAGCAAGCTCGAAGTAGCCACCGCGGTGGCCACACTCACCCACCATACCCTTGGAGATACTGTGCAACGAGACCAGCTCGATGTTGTCGTATTTGCCGGGCTGCTCCTGCTGGAGCTCGCGCAGTCGCTTCTTGAAGGAGATAAACTCACCCTTGAAAACGTTGGTTTGGTACACCTCATCAGCGATGACCACCAAGCTCTCCTCGGCAGCGACATCAAGGACATTCTTGATGTCCTCAGCGCTCAGAGAGGCACCAGTTGGGTTGCCCGGGTTGATCACGACAACGGCACGCACATCGGTCTTGGCGGCCTTGGCGTCCTCAATGGACTTGAGGATCGTGTTGACGTCAGTACCCCATGCCTTCTCCTCGTCGAGGAGGTAAGGAACGCAGCGGGCATTCAACAGCGTCAAGGTTGCGGTGTAAAGAGGGTATTGAGGGATGGGGACCAGGATACCGGTACTAGGAGTGTTGCAGATGACGTTTAAGATGGTGTTCACACCGGACGAGGCGCCCGAAGTCAAAAACAGGTCCTGGGGGTTTGCAGGGAAACCATCACGTTTCTCAATGAACTTGGCGACGCTATCCCGGATCCCCGCGGCACCCTGGCTGTGGCTGTAGGCGCCAACGCTCTGCACATTGGCCAAAAGAACCTGGGCTCGGTCGATCACATCCTGCTTATATCCAAATGACTTCTTGAGGACCTCGGCGTTCTCCAACAACAATGGGTTCTCGACGAGACTGAGGACCTGGCGGAAGAAGGTGATGGGCACCTGATCGAGCTGCTGAGGGTTTCCGATGTTGGCGAAGATGACGCTGTCAAATGGCAGGGACTTGTCGCCATCAATCAGACGCTGACGGTAGGTCTCAGCCTTGACGGCCAATTCACCGCGCACGGCGTACTTAGCATCCCTAACGTTCTGGTTGATGTTATCGACGTTCAGGCACTTAGGGGTCGGGGTGGACAGGTTGCGCTGCGCGCTATATGAGGCTGTCTGAGTCATGATGGACTCTGTTCGACCCGGAGGTTAGTGAGATTCAGAATAAGTAGACTAGTATCCCCGAAACTAAGAGGAGATCCAAGTATATAAAGGCCGCGGAGACAGAATCGGATACGGTCAAAACGAGTAATTATACCGCAGAACAACGGGTCAATACCGAAGGATTGCCGGAAACTCCATCTCGGGATCCAACGTACCTGAACTGGCAGAGACACCCCCCACAGCGGCACGTGCGGCCGGGCGATATAGGAGGCCATTATGCGGCCGGCTAGTCTGTGCCCGTAGCGGAAAGGCCCGCACGCTGGATGCGAGCTTATATTGCCAGGACATTTCGACGAATCGTCAATCAAGGATTAGATTGGTCAATTAAAAAAGTCCCTTTAGCACGAACCCCTGTCGTGATTGTCCGATTGCGATCGGGAGAAGAAGGGAGGAAAAAATGGCCTTGGCCATTTGGCGGTGAACCTGTGAGTCAGCATTTCTCCACATCCGGCGGATCACGATAAGGACGTTGAACTATTTAGAGTCAAGGAGACCACCTGGGCACGGAAGACGTGGCTACGGCGGTTATTTGGTCGATGATGAGAACTACCGCGTACGTTCATGCATGGTAACACGATCGATCGACGATAATTCTCCGAGGGAAAGTCAGGTCAGATGGTTGCCCGATGTCGACCCATTTTCCGTGCCCAGTGCGGGGGTTTAACCTTTGAAGGATCTAAAAGGATCTAACCGTGGACTTCTAGTCAAGGGACTGATCGTCTATGGATGTCATGCCATGGGTGGCATGTCATAGTCTACGGGGCCTGGGGTTGAGAACATGCGGCAACTAAGATTGTCTATTCGGGCATACATAGTTGATCATAGGTCGTGGTTGTGAGGCTTCGAATGCCTCCAAGTTTGTAAATGTACCACTTTAGCTTCGCTCACTTCCCCGAAGACGCACAGCCTGGCCGTACTTCTGGATTTTGGTAATCAAGGAGTCACCGTGCTTCACCACATCAGCATATTGCTTGTTCTTGTCATCTGGTCGATTCGTCTCAATGATACCATTGACACGATCGATGGTGCATGCAATGCGGTTGTTTGAAATAAATTTGGCAAGGTCCCTGTAGTTATGGTCAGCAAATGACTTGATATTTGAAGAAATTTAGGCAGCGCATACCGGTCCAAGTAGTCTACCGTCACACCGAAGTCGTTGGCCATACCACTCAACGCCACGACACGGTAGCTCTGGAGAAGCTGCTGGTAGGCGCGCAGTCGCATCTCACGAACAAACCAGGCCCGGTGCTCGTGTAGATACCGGTCTTGTGTCAGGAACTGATCCTCAACGGCCGCGAGTGCCACAAAGAACGAGCGGTAGTTGCCGTTGTAGAGACTGGTAACCAGGTTTGCGAGCGGTGCGAAATCAACAGGTACCTCAGCCTCTACTGGCACACCGGATCCCGTTGAGAAAGATGAGATGTTGACAGCGGTCTTGGCACCGGCGGGTGTGGGTAGTGACGCAGTTGCATCCTTCATCTCCTCATCCCGGGCACCTGGGCCTGAGGAGATTTCCCCACTCAAAGCAGCCAGCTGGTCCTCCCCAGAGCCAAGAATGGCCTTGATCTCTGGTGCATCTACTACCTTCGCCTTGAAATCCACACGCTTGAGGGACAAGGATCCCGCGAGCACTGAGTAAATCACTAGCGAAGAATAGCTGCAAAGTTCGTAGCTTGTGAAGGTAGACAGACTGTCGAGAAGGAGGGGAGCGGCAAGGCTGTAAGAGCGAATGGTGAGCAAATGCAACCCTTTGTATGCCTTGAGACGGTTTCTACGGTCCCAGTCTCCACCACTCTCCACCAAGGTCTCTGCTCGTTCAATGGTCTTGTTCACAAACAGAAGGTCGCCGAAGAAGAGTCCGATGCGGAGCATAGCCATTACCAGATCAATCTTGGTGCCCAGGAATCCGGTCTTTTCGAGGAGCGCTTCGTGGGATTCGACAGCTTTGTCCTATCGAAAATACTAGTGTCAGCCAACAAAACCAAGAAGCTTAGCAAAACATGGACGAAGAATTCTCACCTTATCTCCCACGCGAGCCCAGAACTCAGCTCGCTTCCCGCGCGCAGCTTGTACCTCAGTCTCCCCAGCAGCCTCTTCCGCATCGTCTTCCTCCTTCTGGAAGGTCTCCAGTTCTTTCTTGTTATCCTCTAGTAGAGACTGGTAGAGATTCTCGTCCCAAGGGAAATCGAACTTTAGCGGTGTTTTGCGAGACGCAAGAAGATTGGACGTGATGAGAGGCTTCGCTGAGCTTCCCCCATTGTGTGGGTGCTGTGTTACGCCTTCGCCGGAGTTGTTTAAGATGCCTTCAGTGGGATGGGCTAGATGCCGGTAGAAGGGGGCCATTTTGTTCTCCAAGATAACCTCTTGGAGCTTCTTCAATGAGCTCTGCTGGACAGCTGGCGCGCATGCTGGGTTGGAGAGATTGAAGACATGTTGGGCGATGGAGAGGTTGGGGAACTTGATGTACTGTGGATCAGACCCCATGGTGACGATGGGAAACTGGAGATGCTGACAGGATTCCCACAAGTGTTAAAAAACGATGCAATAGAGCAGGGGAAAGATGGCAGCTGGTGATGTCTGGGGATGAGATCAAGCCAAGGTGCATCACCGTAGCCCGAGCTCAGCTGGCGGAATGTTTCTCCGTGCCGAGCCTTCTTTAGCGTTCTCCCTTCGAACGTCTAAGATAATCTACGTTGGACTTGTGCTAGACCCCGGTCGCATCTATAGGCTTCAAATTATATTTGTCCCTTTATGCCAAAGAAATATTTCTACTCTTATACCTCACTTTTGAGAGAGATATATGTTTGTAATATATCTGACTTGTCTCAGCGTTATAGTACTCGCATCGGCTGAAGATTCAGACTGGAGATTCTAGGAATTCCATGTCTTAGCTTGGGCTAGAAGAAGGCAATTATAATTACAACTGCATGGTTTAACTATGTGTTTGTATTACGTTCAAGACTCAAGCCCGAGGATTTATGATATGGGGTGGTGATATACAACATAGGGCTGAACCGTTTTATGCCTAGAAATCATGGAAATCATGGAAACCCTTCGAAGCTCCATTGCCTGCTTGGTGAGCTTGAGCAAACAAAGGTTAGAGCATGTATCTCTCGCTGTTTTAGGAAATTGGATCCCAGCCTCAAAAACTTTTTCATGTGAGACTACTCCACACAAATAGGTAGCCACAATTCCACGGGGAACTATCAACGGACGTGCGCCGTAGAAAATGCACTCTTCTATCAACATCCACACCCTTGAGATAACTAACTGGTTTGCATATCTGATTCGAACAGGAAGCCGCGTGTTCACTTTGATACCGATATCAACTCATCGCCTTATGGTGAGTAGAACGTGCGGAGTGGCCGACTATGTTGTTGGATGCAACCTACCCCGACCGGTCACTCTAGACGGACACACGATTGGCTAGGGAATGGACCTTGATATTTATGGTGTCTATCATTGGCCTACAAATATATTACTTCTGAAATTCTCAAAGCTAAATGCTTAGAATGATCAAGCTCGGGGACCGGGTCCCACTGGGTCTCCGATACTTGGCTTAACGCGCGCGCTGCTACTCTGTGATAGGTACCCGGTACTTGTCCCCATGCGAGTTAGAGTGATGCTATTCCCGTTTCTTGTTTTTATTAATATATTTTTAATATTCTTTTGGATTGACAATCTTTTTTCCCCTCTAGGTAGGTGTCGCTCTCTTTTCTCTCTGCTTCTAATCTCTTCTTCCTCGGTTGAGAGAATAAGAACCCCTCGATCGACGCGGCTCTTGTTATTGTGATCGCGTGACAGTAAATATCGTTGGGCGCGTGCCAAATTTGCTATCCTTGCCTCCAGGGAAGCTCAAGCTCGCCGCGTAAACACAGCCAAAGTGCTCATTGCTATTCCTCACCCTTGCAATGGCCGAGGATCAGTCCTACTCCAAGGAGATGCCTGAGAAGGGCAGTGGTCCCCTCGAGGAGCAGCTTGTCGAGCTGCCGCCTCTTGACGAGACGAAGAAAGGGCGCTGGGAACGGAGTTGGCCCACTATTGCCTGTGGTGCTGGTCTCTTCTCTGACGGTTACTTGAACCAGGTATGTTATGTTTCGTCCTCGTGGATGCAGCCCCACAGCTTCAATGCTACTCGCTCTTTACTGACACACTTGGATCTAGGTCATTGGTCCCGTCGGTACTATGCTGCAACAGATTTACGGGGATGAATACACCAAATCGACGGCCCAACAGAATGTCTCTTCCATTGTTTTTGCCGGCACTGTGGTGGGTATGCTGATATTCGGATACACTAGTGATCACTGGTCACGCAAGTGGTCTTTGATGATCTCCACCATTATCCTCTTTGTCTTTGCAGCTCTCGGTGCTGGCTCCTATGGAGCTGGCGGCAGCCTGGGTGGCATGCTTGCTGCTTTGACGGCCTACCGTTTCTTCCTGGGAATTGGCATTGGCGGAGAATACCCTGCTGGGTCAGTCGGCGCCGCAGAGAACACCGGAGAGCTCAAGAGCGGCCATCGCAATCGCTGGTTTATCATGTTCACCAACTTTCAGATTGATTTCGGTTTCGTGGTTGCTGCTTTGGTGTCTATGATTCTCGTCCTGATCTTCACCGAGAAGCATCTGCATGCTTGCTGGCGTGTGGCACTGGGGCTGGGAGTAATCCCCCCTCTGAGTTTGATGTACCTTCGGCTGAAGATGAATGAGCCCGAGGAATTCAACCGGGAGCGCATGCACAAGTTTCCGACCTTGCTGATTATTAAGTGAGTACAACATTTTCCACTGCTTGGACTCGTTGACTAACGGGTTTAGATTCTATTGGAAGCGCTTGGTAACAACCCCCACCGACGTGTTGCCTTTGCAGACTTCAACCAACTAACTGATTGGATGTATAGGCCGTTGTTTCTATTATCTGGTTCCTCTACGACTTCTCTTCCTACAGCTTTGGTATCTATTCTTCAGCCTGGCTACAGATCATCTTAGGTGACAAGGCTCCCTTGTGGAAGAGCTTCGGTTGGACTACCGTGGTCAATTCTTTCTACATTCCAGGTTCCGCCCTTGGAGCCTTCGTGAGTGACTGGATTGGTCCTCGCTACACCCTTGCCCTTGGGGTTGGGCTCCAGGGTATCATTGGGTTCATCATGGCCGGATGCTACAAGTGGCTTGCAACCCCAGAAAACGTGGCAGCCTTTGTTGTCGTATTCGGGTAAGTTTACTAACAGAGTTGTTAGACGTTAGCGATTGCCAATGCTAATACTTTGAAACCAGAATCTTCTCTGCTCTCGGTGAAATGGGACCCGGGGACAACATCGGTCTCTGCGCCGCCAAGACCAGCGCGACTGCTATCCGTGGCCAGTACTATTCATATGCTGCTGCTATCGGGAAGGTCGGGGCTTTTGTGGGCACCTACGTGATTCCAGTTATACAAAAGAACGCACCCAATGCGACCCGCGCAGGCCAGGACCCGTTCTTCGTTTCCAGCTCACTGTGTATCTTGGCCGCTTTTATGGCCCTTTTCATGATGCCGCAGATTAACCAGGTATGAACTGTTGCAGATAGAGTACCTTGTTTATATGCTCACCTTTTCTCAGGACACCATTACTTTAGAGGATGCCAGGTTCCGCGACTATCTCGAGGCTAATGGCTACGATACCACGGAAATGGGCAACCATAACCGCCAGACCGACACCCGCGAACAACAGTAATCCGAGCCCTACCGCGCCCAACACATACCTGCTCACCCTTTTGGGCTGTTGTGTTTCAACCAGCCCTACTTAATCCCACACACTCCATCCATACGCGGCATCGCACAACCAGTAAACGAGATACCATTGACGAGACAGCGACTACCCGGCCCTTGCGACTTGAAATATCCCACCCACCCCTTGCCCTTGCGACACGACCCATGAATGTATGAGAGCAACGAGGGAATATCCTTTCTGATCTGCCAGTGATGCATTTCGCAAGACAGAAGCCGAACTCCTGACTTGTTTGACAAACAATCTAATTCAAGTTGGGGACTTCGATATTACCCACAAATAAAACGGCTCCACTATGTACCAGTCTTCGTTTTCTTTTTCTGCTACCGTGGTCCGGATCCTAAACTGTAAAACAGTCGCAGCCATTTTGATACTGTTGCTTCCTGGTATCCTCGTGTATTCCCGAAGACTTGCAACATGTGAAGGTACTTGGGAGATTGCTCTTTGTGTTCTGGCGTTTTACCCCGGACTTACTCTAGCTTTACTGCACGGTCCCCTTCCAATATTACTCCGATCTTGGATGCCTGTCGTCTCTCAAACCAGGGATGTAGCAAATAGCCCCTTCCACTCTCCCTTTGGCGATAGAGTAATGCTGACAACAACTACAACTATCGTTAAGATTACAATGCTAAAGGGATATATTCTGAAAGGGCTAAGATTGTGCCCGGATGCAATTGGAAGTAGTTTGGATTTGTATATAAGGTCCGAAGGTCGTCTTCAGCATAAAAGATAAAGATGAATGTCGGGAGAATGGGATGACGCAGGCTCATGTGAAAAATACCGAAGAATTTCAAGGTATTTCAAAGAATTGCATGATAAGTAGGGGCTAAAATGCCATGAATGTCGTATTAATAGTAAATACATTACATCCTACCTCCGGATCTTCCCCCACACACACGAGATCAGCCGAGGTCGGTCTTCCGGCCCCAGACGCCGGTCAATTACCGACTCCCTTTTCCCTTGTGAACTATCACATTTGATTCTTGACATCTTCATCCTCAGGTGTTCGAAGTTGCATTGTCTTCATTCTCATTGGCAACAGACAAAATGGTCGCTAACACTCTCATCTACCACCCTGCGCTGGCGCACTGGCTACGCTTCGTCGCGACAACCGGTACGTGATACATCCCCAGAGTCCAAAAAGCAACATCCCTTGCCTCTATCTGTGCACGAAAGAAAAGACGCCCACTTTGCATTACGGCTGCAGCAAAAACCCCATGTGGCGAGCATTCGGCCGAGAAGCTCAGCTGAGCTCTCCCCGTCCTCACCCGAGCACTCAAGCTAATAATCCATGCAACATGTAGCCGGCCGCGACAAGCTTCTCCGCACAATTCAATACTTCTCCCGCTTCTATGCGTGGTACCTATACCGGACAAACAAGCCGCAGTCCGCGATCGACCCCTACAATGCCGTGAAGAAGCAGTTCGGCACGACTCGCAAGATTATGCGTCTCGGCAAATTCCTCGAGCATCTCAAGGCTGCCGCCGTCGCTTTCGATAACAAGAACCCCGTCGACCCGGTCCTGCGCTACCTGGCCATCGGTCGCCAGCTCGGTTATGCCAGCTACCTGACTCTCGACGCCATCACAGTCATCGACGTGGTTGGCATTCGGAAGCTGCCTTCCGTTAAGCGGGTGCAGCAATCCGCCTACCGCTCTTGGGGCACTGGGCTGGCTTTCAGTGTTGTGGCTGGTGTCTACACTCTCATCCGTCTCCAGGCGAAGGAGAAGACTATTGACCGCAAGGAGGGCGAGGGTGTTGTTGAGGCTAAGAAGATTGAGAAGTATGGGTTTCTTATTACCAGAATGAAAAATGGATGGCATGCTAATAATCTGATTAGGGAGCGCTCTGCTGCTCGGATACAGCTCATCTCCGATGTTTGCGATCTGGCTGCGCCCTTGTCTGCCGTTGGTATCGTTAACCTCGACGATGGCATCGTCGGTATCGCAGGTACCGTCAGCAGTTTGATCGGTGTTTGGTCCCAGTGGCGCAAAACCGCTGGACCTGTCTAAGCGGTGTATAGTTGGTCCGTGATGAAGTGGGATGTTGGTGACCCTCTACTGGAGTGATGGTGATTTTGGAGTCCCAGGCCTGGCTGTTGGCTTAGGAGGAACGAGACAAGGAGGTATTCTTATTACGCACCCTATATCCTGATGGTTGTTTCTCGGCTGGGAACAGTCTTACATTTCTTTCATTCCAGGGGAATGTCTTCACGTTGTTTCTATTGTTTTCGTACATAACAATCGTACTTGGTTTCGGATATATTGAGTTCATTATCGTTGTCATCATATCATTTCTATGAACATATTGATATCCAAGTCATGCCCTGGCTCCTCCTATGCCATCGCTAAGCCACAAACAGTCTCAACTCCGATACTGTTCATCCACACCCGAGGGATGCTTTAAACAGGGCAGGTCTAATATGGGTTAGTATAAGCTCGCACAGCAGTAGTGCAGAATCAACATACAGCACCGCAGGCGCCACAGCTCTTTCCAGTGCCGTCAGCGGCGACACCGCACTTGGGGCAGGCAGCGTGTCCGTTCATTGTTGATGACTTGATGAAGTAGATCTGACGGGAAGTCAGCAACCACCAAGGTCCCCACGAGAGATGCAAACAAAACACAGCCCTAGCCTACCTTGATCGAAGTAATTTGTTGTTTCAGCGATAATATTTGGAAAGTGGGAGAAGTGAAGTAAACCGCGTTGGGCGAAAAATTGCTGACTTTTGTACCCCGCCTGACTGGTGCCCCGCTTAGAGTCATTCGCTCTACTAGCTCATGATTTGATAGGTAGGTAGCCCTGAAGATAGTCTAACGGCAAAAGGAAATCACTGATAGAGATCTTCAAGAACGGCTCAACTTCGCCCACTTTTGTTCCATAGCTCTGCAATGCGAGGTAACCTAACCAAATCATAAAGCAATACATATAGCGCGCATATTAAATTTCAAGACCGGTGACGATAGGTTTTAGCGCAGACTACACCTGAGGTCTACCCGGCCTAATGGTCCCTTTTGCTTTCACACTGTCTGTCTCACCCTCGCCCTTTTTACTCTTACCTGGTTCGTTCACATATGGGTTCATGGTATCCGCATTAGAGAGGCCTTCCTGCTTGGCTGATATGCTTCCGGGGCCATTGGGCGCACCCATGCCTCGAGGCTATGTGAAAGTTAGATATGCATTCTCCCAATACCCTGGATCGTTAAATGATGATAACGCGAACCAGGCCCTGACGACACAATAAAAGAAGGAATAACAAACCACATCACCACCAGAAGATCCCGATTTGATATTCTGTACTCCAGCCTGGGTGGCCTCTGATTCCTGACTATACTCTTGGTTTGCTCCACGTGGTTGTGTATGAGGCTTGCTGCTAGGCTTCTTTGTATCACCTCTCTGCCACAGGTAGATTGATATTGGTAGCCCGAGACCAATTGATACCAGTAGCCTATTGAGAGCGATGAAGTGTAAGTCAGATGCAATTAATGTAGCATATGTTAAAATGGAGACTAACCACCGGGGGTTTTTTGCCTGGCCACTCGGCTTTTCGCTGGCGAAACATCTTCGACTGAAAGCCGGCCCAGGTGATCGAAGTCCCACAGATGGGCGGATATGCTGTCTCATTGCTGCATATGGAAATGAATGGCGGATGTAGTTCATACTCAAGGTCCAAAGATAAGGATACAGGTAAGTAATACTTAAAACGAGGTATATTGGAAGTATGAATGAAGGAAAGTTGAATTTGGTGAACTAGAGCAGTATATGAGCTCAGGTGTGCTTTAATTGTTACATCATTGTAGCCTCCCGGATTTGTTTCCAAGGAATTGTACCAAGCTTACACTTACGCTAGCCATAAAACTTGATTATAGCCCCAAGATAATGAGCCAAACCCAAGCCAGATGGAAAACAAGATATTATACACTGATCATTCGCACAAACCGATCACCAAGGGCATTGGCCGCCAAAGGATTACCTGCAGACACCAGCTCTCGATCCAACGTGGTACCGCCGGTTATTTCATGTACACCCTCCACCATGACTGCACCTTCATTCCTCAATGCCGATTCAACCTTCTCGACCTCCCCACCCCATAATGTCTCCATAATATTCTCTTCCACATCGCTCCACGACGTAATTTTGTACCCATCATAAACAAATGACCCATCTCCCGCCTTCTTCGTACTCAACAAGGCGTAAGGCCCATGACAAATCACAGCCGTTGGCTTGTTCTCCTGATGGAAATAACGCAGAATTCGTCCCAGTTCTGCATCCTCTCCCAGATCTTCAAGCGGTGCGTGTCCGCCTGGGATGAAGACAGCCGCGAAGGTGGCCAACTCACTGTTACTGATAGTACTGAATGGTCGCGGCCTACTGAACCCATTCTCGCGTTTCATGCGTTCAAGAAGATCGTTTGCGCGTTGACGTTCATAGAAGTTGCCGGCATTTGCAATGAGCGTTTCGCTGTTTGGGTCTGGGGCGGGTTCATGACCTTTCGGTGAAGCGAATGTCACCTCATGGCCTGCGTCGAGTATTTTGTGTAACGGCTTTGTGAGCTCTTGGAGGAAAAAGCCCGAAGGCTGCTCGACAACCTTGCCAGCATCGTGTCCGCGGGTCTTTTTCAGAGGGAAAGAGTGCGCGTCACTGAGGACAATGAGAACTTTCTTAGAAGGCATTGTGACAGGATATAGGCTGGTTAGGAACCGAGACTATCATAAATCATCGAAATGGAAACTTGCAAACCCCCCGACCTTTTATATTTGGCAAAATAACAGAACAGAAGTTGGCATAAAATGACATCGAGATGACGTACCGAATCCACGAACACATTGTAGCCACCCCGTCAGATTGACATATCGGACAGTAATCTGCTTTGACTAACATGCTCAAATAAATGGTGGGCGGCAAGGAATTGAGCAGATGGTCAATCTAGGAGGTATTGTACCGAAGTTTGTAACTGCTTGTGCACGGATTGCATGGGGGGTCGAGCTAGTACCAGTGCGACGTGGATCAAGGGATCAGGATACTTCTATTGTCGATTTGGAAGAGATTTCATAGATGGCCTAGAAAACCTAGCTAGATTAACATCCATGCCGGTTTTTTCAAGAAACGCGTCCCAGTTTGGTTAGAGACGTTTGATTTGGATATAGACTGGGCAAGCGCCGTGGTAGGGTTGCTGGCAGCTAACAGCGTGCTCCCAATAGAGAAGACATGAATGATTAAAGTTAATATTCGGAAGCAAGTATAAGCCGCAGAATATAAACAGGTGTGCTGTAAAGGAAAATAAATTCCATCGCAGTGTTGTTGTACGGAGACTACTTTGCGTTTGTGCGCACTCCGTCGTCACTACTTTTCACCATATCGGGTAGAGATACAAAATGTGTAAACCGACATGCATATAAGCTAAGCAGTGATACAATCATGCTATTCACTGCTTGGAAGTAGGTGGAGCGATTCGACGCTTCGAATCAATTCCCCAACGCCGGGCACTCCAAGAACGCTCAGATAACCAGCAGACCGTTGATCTATTAATAAAAGAAGGAGCATTAATATATACAAAGCTTCGTCATATGGATATCAATAGGTACTGTTTCAAACAGAAAGTCAATGCTGGCCGGGTTAACGTGCTCTCGTGCGTAGAATTGGTCCATAGGGGTATCTACCCCAACAGGAGGCTTGACGGCTTCCGACCATTCTGTGTAAAATATAAGTGAAGTTCCAATCATCTCGATTGTCAGGAAAAAGCGCGCTAATCACAGTGAAATTGTGGCGAAACAGCCGAGATCAACCAGTTTCAGAATAAAGACAGCCCGAAGTGGGCTGCAGCAAAAGGCGTCATTCATAAAACCCGATTTTACCCAAATTCGACAAAATTACCCTCTGTGTCCTTTGCCAGTTCTGTAGCTTTCTTCTCCCATGCTTTCAAAAATAAAGCTGGGTATTTATTCGCCTTCTTTGGCAACCCTCTCTGTATATGCAGAAGATTAGACGCAGCAAGAAGATAAGCGTGTTCAAATGTATCCCACAACTTGTGTTCGAGAGTTCCCGTGGCTGCTGGGTTGGGGAAATAGGGGTCATTCGCTGTCACAGCTGTGACCATCTTATCGCAGCAAGACTTCCAGCTCTCCTTTAGGTTAAGCTGGTCAGCTTTATCGAAGTCAAGCATCCATAGATGCACCTGCCGTCTTTTGAAATCACCAGCAGGGGTCTCAAAGGGTTTCACCGTCTTGAAGTTCTCAACAACGGTGGGAAGTTCTCCATCTGCTGTCGCACTACCGAGTACGAATTCCATGTCCATACCGTCTAAGAAAGCCCTCCAGTGGATAATAGCCAGCCCAACAGCCATCTCTTCAGAGAATTGAGTAGCTTCTAACTGGAGTTCCTCTATCTGATCGAGATAAAGAGGAAAGTTCTGAAGGCTGAGTACTGGACTAGAAAATTCCCACTCTCCTCTTCGCTGCCCAAGGTATGGTCGAACAAGACATGCCTTATTATCCGGGTCTTGGTATGCAGAACGGCGCAATTTCTTCGGAAAATAGAGGCGAATGAGAGCTTCACGGGAGGGCTTGGGAAGCGGCAGGATCCGCTGGACTTGGAAAATATATCCAGTTTGAGTATCATCTGGAAATCGTGACAAATTCTGTAGCCACCAGTTCTCCAAGTCATTCTGACTGATCCACCCAGTCACCTCAGGCACACGAGGAATCGAGACATTCGGGAATATTTCCTGAAGAGAAGTCTTGGTCTCTGTTACTGCACGGCAGGCAATGTTGGTCAGATTTGCGTCGTTCCACAACGAGTGCTTATCGCTGCCTTTTTTGTATGCAGATTTTGTTCCGGGAATCTCAAAGACCGTGCCGCATGTTCCTCGCCCGATCACAACTAGCGCAGCACTCTGAAACCATTTCGCCCGCTGCATACGCTCTGCGAAGCTTAGAGAGCTTGATATGACAGAATGCACGCTCAGGGTCCGTCGAAGTATGTCTTGATCTTGTGTTGCAGCATCTGTGACTGCTAACATTTCTTCTGTGGCTCTCGCTAGACGAGCATCTTCAGACAACTCTGTGTCGTGGGAAGCCACGGAATTTTCAGAGATCTCGCGGAGATGGGCAGACATGGTTGTTGTTAAGAAATAAGAACCCCGACGATAGATTCTGGTACAAGTACTCCGTACTGACCTGACGCATTAGAGTTTAATCCATGTATTTTTGATACATCTGCAGATGTAGGAGTACAGTGACTGTTCATGATTTTTTAACAGTCCCTAAAGCCCCACCTATATACCGCCTTCCTATACATTCTATACCGCCATACACCAGGCTGGTATACGCCGTACTCTGCGGTGACGGCGAATTACCAATTTCGATTTAGCGTGCCTCTTTGGGTCTAGCTCCTTCCACGTGACTGATATCGCCGTGCGTATTTCTATAAAGTTGCCTTCATCGCCCCGACTGTTACTTGCTAAACGTTTCGCCCGTTACGGCCCCTTTCCTACTATCTGCGTCCTATATGTGTCCTGCCAGTAAGGCATTTTTGCTATTGATCTAGCTCGCCGAGCCCTACCGCCCCCTCGGTTACCGGCACGAAATGACTAGTCCTTTGCCCTCGTTCGACCTCTCGAGCGCTCTGTGTGTAGCTTTGCCTCGCCTATCCCCTTTTCTATACTTAGAATCGCCGAATATACTCGATATAAGGTATTTTTGCCTTTAGTCTACCACGCTGAA
The DNA here is from genome assembly GCF_015533775.1 of Penicillium roqueforti. Taxonomy (NCBI): domain Eukaryota; kingdom Fungi; phylum Ascomycota; class Eurotiomycetes; order Eurotiales; family Aspergillaceae; genus Penicillium; species Penicillium roqueforti. The sequence goes on from NW_024067582.1 coordinate 418,446, forward strand.
CTATACCTCTGCCTTAGGGATATATCAGCCGGCTAGTCTATTGTTAATCTATTGCGCCCTTTGGTTTTAGTTACCCTAGACCCCCTGTAGACAATTGCCTATATATAGCGGGTCTATAGATCTGCCTTAGGGTATGGTATAAGAGTGAGAGCCTTATGGCTAATAGTATCTAATGAATTTTGCGCTAAGGGAAATGTTAGTTAAAACCTATTAATTATATATTTAACTAGACGCTCCTCTCTAGAATCTATATAAGCTAAGAATATAAGCGCCTATAAGAGCTGGATAATATGATTAACCTCTCCTTTCCCTACTCTTTATAATATAAAGCTTCTATAGTGGCTATATTAAGCTACTTTAATGATCTCTAAAATCGTTTACCGACCTCCCTAGACCGTTTATATACCTCTGTTCCTCTTAATCCTTTATACTATAATTCTATTTTCAGAAATAGCTAAGTAGTGTTACGAGCCAATTCGATTCAGAAGAAAAGAGTGCAATTCAGACCAAATTCTAAGTACGAAGAAGAAAGGGAAAAAGAGAAACTATCTGAGTGCGCGTTCTTCCCTTCTTATACCCTTGCGTTTGTCTTCGCTTAATTCCGTCCGACCACTTAGGAAGGTACAAGGACATAGTCGTTCCTTCCTCGTTTGGCAAGTACGATCCTTCCCAGATTGTCACAAGTAGAACTTAGCTTACTAAGTATGCCTTGTCCTTGACGACCCCTTTAATGTGGTTATCCATTTATAGATACGCTAAGATGGATGGATAAGATAGTAGGGAGTGAATCCTTTAATATGAGCTATATATAGAATAGAGGCGATTGGGTAGCTTTAATCTCTTGGTTAATACGTTAGAAGTGTCTTATCTACAGCTATTAGTTATGGAATGACTGGTTAGTAGAGCTCAATTGACTGGATGCCTTATGACTAAAATTATTAACTTTACAATCGATTAGAATAGAGGACTAGATAGAAAAAAAGAAGAAGAAATAGGAATAGGTCATATAGACTGGAGATAGAGGTAGTATATCTTTATATTAGTCCACTCTTCTGTGTATCATCCTTTGTCTCGAGTTATAGAACAATGGGTAATGTAAAGGTATACGTTATGCAGGTGTAAGGCCTGTCAACCGGGTAAGATACCAAGGCCTTTTTGGAGGGAACACAATGTATTGATGATGTGCCAAGACTAATTCTTGGAACAGAATCTTGCTTGGTCGGAGGTCACGAGACAGTTTGCACAGAAATTCGCCGGGAGGAGTAAAGGGTCCATACAGGTGTACTGGAGCACGACGCTCAAGAAACAGAGGCGTTCTTTGGCGGATGCCACGTAAGAAATGCCATCCTAATCGAACTTAGACCACTCCCTCGTTTTCTCTTGCACCAAACCACAATGTAAATAAATTAAGGACTATGAATTGTCTTTTCGAGTTAGTTTTGCCGTTTCCGATCTGGCGAAGAGACTTACTGGACAGTCCCGCGGAAAATACTCATGCTCGTCCCAGGGACAGTCTGCTTACTCCTAGGAACTGGCGAGATTTGCTTAAAAAATGCCTCGCCAGACAGAAACAAACATCAGGCCGTCATATCCTAACGTAAAAAAACTAACGTAAGGGCTGGACTGGGTTTAGACTAGGCACTAGAGACAGTGAGCTGACTTTTTGATTGCCTTCCCCTGGTTTCTATCTAGCATCAAATGGCCACATCTTGTCCGCCTTTGCTACTGTCATATCTTCGCCACGCGACTCGGCTTCTTTGGCAGTCTGTATCCATTCATCATACGCTGTGCGATGAGCAACCCTCGCAGTGTCCCATACATCATTCGGGATCCACCCGTCAGAATTTGTATCAAGGTTGTCTCTTAGCCATGACTTGAGTGCTTGAACAGCCTCAAAATCTTCATAGTCTTGAGCATGCTGCTTCAATTCCGCTTCTGTGGGGGAATATGGACACGAGCGCTCTAGCCCAAGTTCCACCCAGCGAGCTGAAAGCTCAATTAACTCTTGGCGGACAGCGACAGCGGAGTCTCTCCAAGTTGTGTGACAGTAGTGGAAGAGTCGAAAAAGAGTCGGATCAAGTAATCTTGCAGGACGAAGCTTAGGAACAAGGGCTGTCATGACCACATCATATGTCTGATAACAGACAGATGCATCTTTTAATTCTCGTTCCTTTTGTCCAAAAATTTCCGTTTCATTTTGTTCATTTTCGAGTGGATCTTCCTCGGGGATCCTTGGGAGTGCAGCGAAATCAGGTATCTCATTGGCATACATAAAAGCGGGCTTAATGCTGGTTGATTGCCAATCTATCAGGCCAGTAATAACGGTTGGTTCTTCGGCAGAGACGTAGATATTCCTCTTGTGAAAATCCGGGTGAAGCAGAGCTGGTGTAGCAGCGTCCTGAATGCGTTTATCTTCAATCAACTTTTGTATTACCTCTCGACTTATTTTCAATATACGGATGTGATCTTGAATTGATCCTTGATATGGGAGAAGCTTGCGATCATTGACGGCTTCTTTGGGCAAACGAGAAAAACCGGTATCTATCAAACCTCGATAATAACTTGTGAGATCTCTCCAAGGTCCGCAATTGGGGCTTGGGCCACAGTAGAGTTCATGTTCCCCTGGATTTCGGTTCCAGAAAACCGGACTGCAATGTGGTCCCACACAGAAGCCCTGCTCAAAGGGAATCTTTGAGTCTGAGTCTAGCGGCGCATCTGCGAAGTATAGACTTCCATAGGCCGGGAAGTCTATGGAAGCCATCTTTTTCATTGTTAATGAAAGTGCTTTGGTACATAGCATATGTTGTTCCGGGTTCATTTTGTGCCACTGTTGATATAATTGAACACCTGTCACATACTCCTAGATAATATATTCAGTTCCAGTTGGATTAGAAGGATTATCATTCCAGTCGAGAATTTTCGGTATTGGAAGCGATATCTTGGATTGTACTATACAGACATAAATTCGTAAGCATATCAGCCATACCCTTAATGAAAGGAGATGCGGCTTAGCCTTACAATAAGTTATCGTTGCAACTTCAGAGTTGGTCGTTAACCTTGGCGGGCCAGCAATACCGGTAGGTACCCTTGCCACAACACAAGGTCCATTGTCCATTGTTAAAAGGAAGACTTTATTGAATCCACCTTCTCGCTTCTCATATTTGAGAACGCTAGTGGCTCCTAGACATATGTGAACAGCCCGCTCACACAGCGCTGAGAAGTCAAACATAACGTGGCGAGAGTTTCGCTCGAGCTCGTCCCGATTGAGCCATCTTCCACCGGAATACGAATGCGGATCATGTCCTACAATACAAAGTCAGTGACATACTAACTTGTTAGTCAATTCCGGTGAGTGTAAGCTACTAACGACGAGTCAGTTCTTGCAAATCTGTTCCTGGGGATGTGCTGTCGAGCCAGGTATGTGGCGAAGGTGCGCTGTTCTTGTTTCCCATCTCGGATAATGGTCGAGATGGGCAACGAAATCGACAATGCTGAATGATTGGCGAAGGGACTCCCAATCGCCGCAAGACTCGGAACATATCAGACTGCTGGTCTCCTTTTTCCGGATTGTCAGCTGCAGGGGAGCTCGAGATTGGAGATGAAGCGCCCCTTCGCCTGTCATGCGGCCGATTGTTTTGCCGTCTTGGCATTCACCGATTTAATTATCTGCCTTGCCGCCCACGCCTTACCGCTTTTGATTTGGGGCGTTGATATATGATAAATACTTACTCCTATAAGGGCGCTAAGCCTAACTTGGCTAGTATTATATTCAATGCTCTAACGCGAGCGCTGGGTGAAAGGACCACGATTTCCCCTCAAAAGACCACGCACAATCGTGGTCTTTTCGCCGTCACCCCTACTTACTCTGTACTATTATGGTGTTTTAGATAGGCAGAATATTATATAATTCAGGCTGTTAAAACTTATGAACAGTCATATATTGTACTTGGCCTAGGAAAATAAAGTTTTGTTTACCAGTCAGCTATCACTAGATTAGTACTGGTACATAGTTCCTACTAACTTCCTAGTAGGGAGTCGGGGGCTAGTAACTACATAACCTTGGAAGATGTCCATAGTCAACTAACAGTTGTTAGCCGTGGGATGGTATGGTATGGGTACTGTAAGACGGCTAGTTACCTGGTCTAAACTGAGGCACCAACACTAGCGGCCGAAGGCATACATACACATCACAAATGCCATCTTCCCTTCAACTGTCTATCTCCACTTCCTCTCGTTTCTGAATTCCTCTATGACGTTTAGCTAATATAAGTCGGTTTACCTGGTTCTTTATTTTCAGATTGACTGTTCAGTGAAATGACTATGTTAATTCAATTTGACAATGAGGACGGAACTTCTTCTCGTCGAATAGAATGAAATATCCTAGAACATGTTCTTCGGTTCACATCAAAAAAGACACTCAAAGGCGAGAAAGATTGGAGAATTCTGCTGGAGCATGGTAAGTAGGGATCTTCATATCCAGATCGGCCCCAGAATAGCCAAGGTCCTCCGCAACCAAGACTGCGCACTTTTCACCGATAAGGAGAGCGGTCTATCGGATATAATAGTCAGTATTTGGCCAAACCCAGAGTAACCAACAAACATAACACTCACGCTGAAAGTGTTGCAGCCCACATTGTCGGGGCAGATAGACAAGTCGCAAACCTTGAGGCCCTTGACACCATGCACATTGAGGCGCTCGTCAACGACACCTCCATGGGGTGCAATGGAATTACCCTCTCGCGGAGCCATACTGCATGTGCCAAGGCAATGCCAAGTTGTCTCAACGTGGCGGGAAACTGCAGCAAAAGCGTTAGACAATATGATCCGGGGCTACCAATTACTATGCTTGATACTTACTCCACTTCTCAATGTGCTGGATATCTTCATTGGTGTACTCCAGCGAAGGACGAGCTTCGTGTCTATTGGAGTTGAGAGTTGAAGCCGAAGGCTGCTTTCCGGGTTCCAATGGAGTGGTCCAAGAACCTATATTATTTGATTAGCTAGACGGACGGGATAACTCGACTGGAAAGGAAGACTATACCGTGTTGAATACCAGCAGAAATATGGTTGGAGCCGGCATATGCCTTGGTAGTGGCCAAATCCATATCTTGCGCCCGTGCCGATGAGTTGAAGGCGAACTGAGGATGCATGGCAGTGACCTCTCCAGCGTACGAACCCATGCGCCGGGCGGTCTCACGAGATTTAATATATCCCCAGACCAGAGGTGCCATGTCACGTTTGTCATTCATGAAACCTGCATCAAAGTCCGGGACTTCGTAAGGGTCAGCCGACTGGATGTGGGTGTGACCGCGCGAGAAGGGGTATTCCTATTATGTTGTCAGCTTTGGCTGATCTGATTTGGTGACTTTGAACCATACCAGGAAATGGAACATGGTAAAGAACTTGCCCGGAGGCATGTGCATGTGGTCTCCGAACCAGCTATCCGTGGGTTAGCCTCGTGGCATTCAAAACGAAGCGAATGAGGTGCTTACCCAGAAATGATCGAGTAATGCATGACAGGCTTATCAGGCTTGTTCCTGAAATACGACTCATACCCCTCTGTAAAGTCTGGGGTAGGCCACTTCTTCATCTCGCCGAGCTCTTGCTCCGTAGGCCGAATCTTGACCCCGGCATCGATACCGTTAGTGGCCAATGGACCGGTGCCCTTCTTATCCCATTCATCGAAGACCTTTTTTTGAACTTTGGGATCTCCACGAATGAAGTCGTCAAAGGACTCGACGTCGGGCTTAGCGCGATAAACGGAGAAAGTAAGGTAGTGGTCCTGGAAGTTTCGGCCGACGCCTGGTAGGTTGACCAGGGGCTTGACCCCAGCCCGGCGCAGCTTCTCAGGATCACCAAAGCCGGACCGCTGGAGAATCAGTGGAGAACTCAGTGTACCCGAACTAATAATGATTTGCTTTCGGGCCTTGAAGACCCTGCGAACTGGCTCTCCGCCGTCAAGAGGCTTAGTTGGGACTGTCACAACTCCCACGGCACGACCATTTTCAACAATCACCTTCTCAACTTTGGTATTGCATTGGAGATGGAGATTATTATGCTTGGCTCGGGTGCTGTGGACATAGGCGTGGGCTGCATCACTTCGTCGTCCTAATACTGAGTGTGAGAGAGGTAATGATACCGATGCAAAGTTGGATCTTCGTTCTTACCCGTATCACGGTTGATCCACTTCAACCAGTGTTCCGAACCGTGGCTGTAACATTACGACTCTTCGTTAGTAAGATAGAATAGGAGATCTATCGTGGAGCTCGTACGCAGTTTTCAAGTCTTGCAGGTCATCAGTGAATGGAATTCCTTGCGTCTCAGCAGCACGAAGGAAGTCATTCTTGATCGGATACGTATAGTTCCCAAATGAAACCTTGATGGGTCCGTCAGTGCCATGCAATTCCGGGTTATTGCTCGCACGTTGGTATGTTTCGTGCTTCCTCATCAATGGAAGAAGTTCCTTGGTTGTCCAACCCTTTGCTTGAAAGTCGTCATAATCGGACGCGGATGCTCTGGTATACATCTTTAATGTATTCAGCTTAGGATCACTGAGTCAAACTGTCAGATTGGTATCACTTACCATAAAGTTGATAGAACTGCCACCTCCAAGAATGTTGGCACATGGAACAATAGCCTGGCGACCATCTAAATGCTCAGATGGCCTGGAGTGATAGAATGATGCCGTCTTTGAATCAAGCTTCATGTTGTTCGGGTATATACCCGGGCGGTACACCCTAGGTTGAAATGAGAATACGTTCATTAAGACTGGTAGCCTCGGCATTCTCACCATTGATTGTTCAAGTTATCCTCGCCTGCCTCAATCAACAAAACAGACAGGTTGTGATCAAGATTCGCGAGGCGGCCCGCAGGGACACATCCCGAGCTGCCGCCACCGCAGATGATGATATCAACTTCGTCTGGGATAGTCATAACTCTGAATATGTTGACAATATAGCAATTGAGAATGATTATGAAGAAAGTGCTCGAGGGAATAAGTAGACTTCTGATGGGACCTACCAGAGGGGCCTTATATAGCTGTGCTTGTGTGCCCGTGGAAGTATCTACAGAGGCAATTTCCCCATCTCAACCCATATGCACAGCCAATAGCCTTCTACATTGACCCCGCGCGCGGAGACAGAGTTCAAGTACTGGAGGGTGGCTAACATCAGACTCATCTTTGTCAAAAAGTACGTTGATCCAACGTACTCCAAGTAATGTGTTGTCCAGCTCTGTCCAGTCAAACACACTGTATCAGCATGTTGAGAATAACAAAAACATGACCATTGCAGCACATTGAAAGAGAAACTGCTGATCATTATGTCCTATCTTTCAGGTTGACTATCTCAAACAGCCCAAAGCCAATACCTCCCTGAAGCGCTTTCTGTGAAGTTCCCCGCATTTCATGTACGGCTGGCATCAGCTCATTTGATTGCCGAGACCAATCTCTTACAGATTCTATACGAGGAAAATATCTCCAGGAATATTTGCTATCCCTTTACCCCCATTCTCCTAGGCGGGGTATGGTCAAGGAACGTCTGCGTGGGGGATGAAGAGTAGTTTGTTGAACTCATCCGGCAAAAGACGAGAATATTAGTTCTCTCGATATTATCCTACGTTACTAGCTATACCCATTTATATGTACATATCCCTGGCTTACGGAATTGTATACCAGGGAACGAATCTGCGTTCAATGCCATATTTTTAGCTGTTTCTCTTCCCAAAATTTGTTGCGGAATAATCGGTAATTGCTTCAAACTCTAAAGAACCGTATATAACAGAGTCTAATGAAGTGAAGTGATATTATGATTCACTCAGATTCGGATTGGCCGGGAAACATGATTCAGCCTATAATGTGGCGCTCTCTCAGTGCATTAGTCTACTATCCCCGCACTATCAGCGCTCTAAATAGTAATTTTGCGGGGTAGACCTGTTGGCGTGGGGTATAAAATCTTATTTACGCAAGAGGCGGCAGACGGAAATTGCTACTGGAGGAAATTGGACACATCACCGGGAAGTGCATGGTACTCAGACATCACTATAGGCTAGACCTTTTCGTGGCACTCTCACTTGCAGCATGGTATAGCCGAAATCCCGTATGATCCTTATTTAAAAGTTAGTTCCACTCGATGCGTTTAAGAGATGAAAGCAACGGGGCGGGGAAGGATGTAGAAGTCTTGTGAGCAGTGGCTCTTCGAAGCCCTAGAGGGTGGAGTCTATTCTTGTTTTTCGCTATTGGTCATTGGTGAGGTGCCTACGATGCCTCCATGAATGGCTTATATAACAGCAAATTCAAGAAAACTAGCTCCTATACTTTTTGCGGAGTGAAGCAAAGCAACAATGAATCATAATCTCGATGTCATGTGAACATCCTCTTCTTCACTGGGGTCGAAGTTCATGGGAAACTATGCGGTGAAATGTCCTTTGGCAGAATAAATATAGACTAGGCCTAATTTGGTTAGATTGTGATCATACGGTCACGTGGGCCTCTCGGGCATATCCCGACGGTCCATACCTAGAGAACGAACCATCATTATCTTTCCCAGAGCTTCTACAGTCATACTTTGCGTAGCATTAGAAGTTAGAATAAGTCGCTTTGCTCTGCGACGACTAATTACTGGTATGAAATATAAAATGTTCCTGACTATGAGAAATCCCTTGCACAAGACTATTGTTGGCTAATTGATCAACGGGCTCCGTAAAAACCATTAAAATCAGGCATGGCTGTTGGCCGCTATACACCTTCGTATCTTCAATAAATGAAAAGAAGGTTTGAGAAAAGTTCAAGTCTCATCAGGCAGATATCTAGGTAAATGGGTGAATCCAAGAATGAAGGCTGGTGTTACGATCGCAACGTTTGCTTGTTTGTTTCTTTGGTTGTTTACATTGTCTACAAAGTGGTCAGCTATAAGAACTGGCTGTTTCCCACTTTGCAACTTGCTTCTTCTTTCTCCCCTATCTTAGTTATTTTGAATTAATGCACTCTTCCATCTTTGCAAGACTTGGCTCGTCACAGCTGGAAGATTGGAAAAACTAGAAGATAGGATTATGAGATTCGACTATATAACCAACTCACACTGAAGAAAAGAAGGGAAAACACAACAAACTAAATCCGGAAGAAGGAAATTCTGTCAAAAAACTATCAAAGGGATTCTTTGGACGCCTTTTGCGGGGCTATCATGTCAGCTAAGTTTTTCCAAACTTCGCGCTCAGATTGACCTAGGCTGTCTGCGATCCAGCTTTTCAAGACAGCTTCCATCGAGTATGTACCACTTGGTGGGCGATATATAACCGCGGAAATATCGAGGAGCTCCATGATCGCCCAGTGAACTCGTGAAAGGGCAACAGAATCCGAGCTTTGCCGACGAGATGTAGATTGAGAAGTGTTGTAGGCTTTCCCATTCCGTCTGATGAGTTTTGATGTGGGATATCTCTTGTGGTATCTCCGTCGCTGCTCCCCGCCAATAGTCCTGGATGTGATGATTGCTTTTGTTGCTGTCTCCAAAGACATGTGTCTATTGGGGAAAAAGGCGAAAGCGTTGAGGAGTTTGTGTGCATCCTTGGATGGCTGATCTTTTTGTTTTCGAATTTTTGCGATAGCCACTTCAAAGGCCAACCTTTGTAAATCTTGCGAAGGATCTGCTTGTGTTTCCCTTGTCTGTTGCTCTTCCAAGAGCGCCAGATAGTCTTCTGGGGTGGAAAAGCCATTGCGCACCGTGGCACCCACATGGGCTAAGGCAAGGGGTAGCGCATTGGAACCAAGTTTGCCAATGAGATCATTACTCCACGCAAGATCCGAGACAAACCAAGGCTTCAAGAAACCCGCGGCCCACAAAAGGAATTCCTGTGAATCCTTAGTGTCCATCCCTGAGATATGAACAGAGGTAGCGGTGTCCGATTGGGTTGTTCTGGTCGTGATAAGAAAGTGTTTTTTTGTCACCGCAAGACGAAAGACATTTCCATTTTGTCAAATCTTCAGCGCCATCAATGACCAAAAGCCATGGCCCATGAACCCCAGTCAGCCAGTTAACCACATCTGCCGCCTGTGTTGGGATGTTGAGGCTCTCAAATCGGTTGTTCTCAACATAAAATGCTGAGATGTCATTAAGAACATCATCAATCCAAAGAACGCCGGAGTGACTTTGAATAGGGAGTAAGATATATATGAAGCAGAGTATAGGGTAAAATCCCTACCAAGTCTTGTACTTCTCCGCAAATTCAGAACACAAGTATGTCTTTCCTACTCCTGCATCGCCAGATATATATATCATTCGATTTGAGTATTCGGGGCCCTCAACCAAAGAAGGGTTGAGCTTTTGCAACAAGTCCTCGAATTAATCATTCCACTCTCGATAAAAGTCAGTGGCAAGTCGAGGAATGGTGAATGGCTTGCTTTTGTTGGGCAAAGAGGTGGCCGTGCCAACCTGCTGGGTGCCAAGCTCATTGGGTAGCCGAGATTTTTCCTGAAGCAGCAGCAGGCGATCAATCTTGATATCAAGCTTTTCCTGGAATCCTTTTTGATAGTACCTAGGTATGAATGGTTAGCCAGTAACTTGATATTGAATTACGGAAATCTCACGTATCCATGGCAAGCAGCAAGGAGCCAATGGAGGATGCATGGGAGGATACCCGATCTTGCAACCGTCGGAAGAGTCGTGTGTTGGCTTGTAGCCGTATGAGCTTTACCAAACCCTTATGGTTCTTGGAAAACGTAGAGCCTGTTTTGCCACAAATACTTTGAAGCTTGTCGTTGATTATCTTTGCAGTCTTCTTGAAGTTGATAAGTTTTTTTTGGAGGCCCTCGCAGAGAACCCTGTAGCCATTAGCACTTACAGACGAGGGATCTGTGTGTCTCAAGATAAGTTCAGCAGGATTTTTGGTCCGACTGAGAGTGGTCCTCAGTCCATCTGCCATATCACGGAGATAACCTAGCTCTTTGGTCACAATCAATTGTCGGCACTCATCGAAAATATTGATCACAAACACCAATGCGCGTGTGATGCTAATGACCGTAGCAACAACTTCCATGTTTGGTAAGATCGGAGAAGTGAGTGAAAATAAAAACCCCCGGATGAGCGATAGTACTTACAAATTATATAGTATAGCCTTTTACGTGCTGAACCCATTTCTTTAGTACGTCTAGTTTCAACTATAATTGATAAATCGTGTACCCCATAGTCACAGATTCTAGGTACAATGGTTTCATGTTCCAGTATGCGACCATATCAACATTTCGCTTCAATTTAATAGGCTATTTGTTGTCTGTCCAACAATCGTCAGGACTGGGCTTATTATTTCCTTTGTCCACGTAAAACTCACGGTGATGAGTTAGATGTCTCAAAAAGAGAATCAATAGTGATTGCTTCAAAGAACTAGATATCCTCTAAGTTCCATGTGACGAATTTCATATCGGATTCGCAATGGCGCGAATAGCAGATAGTGGATATAATTGTGTGAATCCATTAAACCTTCCGCTTCTTGTCTTTCTAAGTGTACGTATTACACCTGTAGAAATTAGTGGATTATGCCTTAATCCACATTCTGATTACTTCAAACCAAAGGCCATTGTCGACCGCTTTGAGAGACTAAGACAATGCACTCTAAAACAAATTGTCGCAATTTTCCTTGTTTGGTTATCTTGCAACGACTCTCTCGATTGAGAGGGTAGGACATTCTGAATCCTACAGTACTAGGTTCTTTGTGTATCTGAAGATATCATGATAGGATTTGATCAAGCTAAAGTACAAGTGAAATTGCAAGAGACCCAGAGTATTCATCAACAAGAGCGAACTAGATATGTAATCCACGAAGGGGTGAGGAGTTCAAGCAGCGACAGAGGCAATGGTAAGATACTTATCTGAGAGAAATAGAAATGTAGAACACGAGGTAGCATTAAGCAAGTATACAGCCATGTAAATGAATTTTTTTCTCCTCCCAATACCAACCTTCTTCCTCCTCCTCCCAAAGTTCAGGGAAAATCATCTCTTTTCCCATGTTGAAGTGCTGGCAACGAAGAAATTCTCGATATGTCTCGACTTCAGAACGAGTTGTCGATGCCACGCGGCGCACTTGGTATTCACTGAGGAGGGGCTTCTCATCGACAAGCCGTATATCCCCCCGCTCCCAAAGGTTCTTAAGAAGGCGCGTGCGTCTTTTTGCGGCTGAGACTGGCCATTTCTTCCCTTCTGGTTCATATATATGTTCGGACAAAAGCGACATCTCTAGCACTCGGAAAAAGCTAGCTGGGGTGTCGATTAATCGAAATCTATTCAAGTCAATGCCGGGCCAAACGACGTAGCGTCGTTCGTAATGCAAAGGGTCGTCTTTTATCATATAGTTTGTTTGGAATTCCTCGTGCAGGAATGTTGAGAGGGCCACTTTATACATTTCGTTAACCGGATCGTTCGGGCTGAGAACCGGAAGTTCAATAGGATCCTCGGTCTTTGAGCTTTTCAGTCCATCAGTGTCGTCAGAATTTGAACTCAGTAGGTGAATCTTATGCACCTCTGGCATAGGTGCAGTTTAGCCGTCGTGGGTTTTTAGCCAATCTCGGGGAAACCCCTTAGGTATTTGAGCGTTAGACCACTGGGGCTCAGGCATATCGAGGAAAGCAATGGTGAATAAAGTATGAGTTTTGGAAGGAAACGGTAAGAGGTAAGGAGGGAGGCTCGAGATTGGGAATAGGTATTAGATTGTCGATTGCGAAGGACATCGTCTTATTTACAGCTGCATCCGAGGAGAGCTTCCTTGCAAGTCCCATAAGAAATGCCTCAAGGTAACGTCGGTCCCGAGTCCAGAAGGCCGAAGTATAAGCTCAAAGAATCAATTCCATTTTTAGCATTGGAACACGCATCTAAGAACTAGGATCCAAACCAGACAGTTTCATCAAAGAGTCTATGTGGGTGCTTTTAAGATTTGATTATAAACTCTCTAGCCAAGAAGATAATATTAGACCAATGGCATGTTTGGAAAAGAACAGCATCTCCGAAAACCCAAAGCTGATCATGTCGACTCCAAAGAGATTTAGACCGACAAAGAAACCAAAGATGATTCACTTTGGTCTCTTGCTATTTCTTGGTGGACTCCATTAGAGGCTTCTTTGTGAATAAACACCAGAGGGTAGTCGATTTCTTTCTTTGCGTGGTTGATCTTGAGGACTTCAACCTACCAGATTTCCATCTGCTGATAGGTGGGTTAGAATTAGATTATCGACATATTTTGAACAAGAACAACAAAGTAATACACAAAGGAAAGTAAAGAACAACATCCCCAAAATCCCAGGGAATTTAGGAACTGGCAATTGCAAATAAAACCAAAGATGCATAAGATCTTGAGGCCTTGGCACTCCTTAGATAATCTCGGGCACCTGACCTCAGTACATACCGCCTTTCTGATCGGGTCGAGGCAGAATTCTGCCACTTGCCTGGTCTTGGCAAGGTCCCGGTATATATTCTGCCGCTTGATTCTTCTTCTGCCTTAGAATTAAGGCTGGAAGAATTAAAGTGGTGCCTTATGTGCAAGGCAGAATAAAGCAGAATCAAGGGTCCTATTAGCCAAAGGGGGGTCGAATTAGCAATTGGAGGGGTCCCTGTAACAATCCCTTTTTGTATCCTGCAAGGTTGATTATACTATGGAGTACTCCGTGGTTTTTATGCCTTTCCCCCTTCTAGTATCTACGTCCTCGACTGGGCCTATGTCGGAGGCTGGAGCCTATGTCGGAGCCGACCACGAGTGTCGGAGCCGGCCTCGTGGCCTGTCTCGGTTCTTATCACAGCCGGGGCGGAAAGTGGAGTGAGGGTGGGGGAGTGGGGAGGGATTCGGGACGATCTTGGGCTCGGAGTTAGAAAGTAGATTGTATGAAATTTACAGTTGAAGCCGTCATGGTGAAATAATAACGCAGTTCGTAAAGTAACCGGTAAATAATTGATAATTAAAGGCTGTCGCATGATACTGGCGCCGGCTAGATTATGAAGTGATTCGTATAATAGATTATAGTGATCCTACAAATACGAGTAATGGGCTGTTGAGGTCTATGGGTAAAAAAAAGAGTCTTCAAAAGAGTCTTCAAAACAGGGATAAGAAAGGCCTTACCTGAAGTGGTCCAAAAGGGTGTGTGGTATAGTAATTCCCAAATAAAAATGTGATAGAAGTGGCATATTTCTGTTCATAATTAAAATGCACTTGATCTTCTCGATGACAATATAACAATAATGAAAATCTGAGAAGTCCGATCTAAAATTGCTAGTCTATCTGTTCTCTAGGACAAAGACAAAGCGCCAAGAAATGGAAAACAATCTAAGACTTCTAAACACGTTTCCCGTCAAATCCTTCGGCCGGCCATCCCTGGAGCGTATCTCCATTCTCAACATGGTCTCCGGACAGGACCAGAGTATGCTCTAAAAGACAAGCATCCTGGCCCATCGAAGCACCAGACATCAAGCGCGATCCAGCGCGCAGGATACTCCGATCCCCAACGTTCAAGGTATGCAGCTCGAATCCACCACGGGAGTTCAAGTGGCAGACCAAACTGGCATCATCGACAGCAACACGGTCACCAAGGGTAAGGAGGTCCGGCTCGGTGAAAAAGATGCTGGGACTACCGTTGGCGTGTATCGCACAGTCCTTTCCAATGTTCGCACCCAAGAGGCGGTAGTACCAGGAAATGTAGGCAGAGCCAGAGATCATGGGCAGGAGACCAACTCCGTCATAGCAGTCTTTGATCAACGTTTCGCAGGAAAGGAGGAATTGCCAGCGCTGGTTGTAGCTGCTCTTGTCCCAGTGGTAGGAGCCTTCCTTGCGACGGCCCACGACCGTCCATTTGATGCAGAGAATAATGCCGAAGGCAAGGGCGACTTGAACGGTGGTGATGACAGATAGGATCGAGGCGAGCGTGCCGTACAGAACGAATGGGCGCCAGGCGCCTTGCTTGAAACCAGCAGCATCACTGTAGCTTAGGACACTGCGGAGAACGAAAAGGGAGAACAAGACGGTGAGAAGCCAATACACAGTAGTGAAAATAACTGCAAAAGTGGAATAGATGACAATTTGCCACATGCGGAGGACGTAGTAGTTGGCCTCGTGGCGGTAGAAGGCGCGACCGAAAGGCTTGCATGTATCCACTTCCTGCTCAGCGATCTCGGTAACAGCCTTGTCTTTAGTTCCACAGTAGGTCTGCTTTTCGGTCGGTGTTTTCTCGTCTTCGCTGCCGCTAGTGTTGGGGCTGCTGCCACCATCTCCGATGATGGTTGGAGCGGTCGAAGTGGAGGTCGAGGTGGAACTTGGGAACTGTATAGCTTCACCACCCTTGCTACCAGTCCAGACACTGTTGGCAGGGTAGTCCCCATTCCGGCGAAGCAAAGCACCGGAGCCTATCATTGCTTGACGGCCGATGGTAGCACCGGGCAAAGCGACGACACGATCACCAACCATGGTGCCATCACCGATCACGATGCGATCACGGCCGTAGCCATCAGATGTGACCAGAGTCGAGCGAGAACCAAAAACAACATCGTTACCAACCTCAATGAGATCAAAGTCGACAGTGACGGGACCAACACTAGGCCAGTAGACATGCTTGCCAACCTTGCCACCAAGGGCACGGACAGCCATTGAAACAAATTCGTAGTGACGACCAGTAAGGCGGGTGAGTCCGTGGATGTCACCTGCGGGCAGAATCTGCGCAAGCACCGCACTCCGAATCTTTTGGCGAGTGGTCTGTTTTGAGGCAGGACCAGGTCTGGGCTTGCCACAGATGAGATCGAGGAAGAACTTGATGATCAAGACTGCAATAAAAAGCACAATCGGGCCACCAACAGCACGACAGATCCTTGCGGTGATGTGGAACGCAATCCGCTGATCACTGGTGTACCATTCTAGGGTAGACCGGAACATGTCTGCCGCAGGAGTAGGGAACTCGAGAACCATAGGAAGAAGAGCGGCCATCCAGGTAATACGAGCAGCTGTCCAGGTGATCAACTTGATTGGCTCAACAATAAAGAGAATCCAGATCCAATGAGGCTTGGGGATCTGGGAGGTCAGCAATTGGCGGTTAGACTCATCGGCGTCCCGAAGTTCCCAGCTCGACGAGTTGGGACCAATGCAGGTCCTCTCCGGGATGTCAGCACCAGGGGCGATGACAGACTTGATCCCTATCGACGAGTCTTTGCCAATGCGAATGCGCTTCAAAAGCATAGAGGTATTGCGCTCCACGCCGAAGGGGCGACACATGCAGGTATCCAAAACGACATTATCGCCAATCTCAATAAGATCATACTCGCCGAGCTTAGCGGACGCGGACATGGTAACATTTTTGCCAATCTTTGCGCCGATTAAACGGTAGAAGAGAATGCGGGACCAGTTGTAGTTGTTGAAGAGTCCCTTTCCACACACCTGCAATACCTTCTGGGTCAACCACCAGCGCGTATGGTACGGGCCCCACATGGGTGACATGCCCTCCTTGTAGCGACCGATGACGAGCCACTTAAAGATGATAGCAAAGATGGGAGACACAATTTGTGAACATAAGCGAGCAGACATCACGGCAAAAACAACCAGCATCAAACGAGCGAAGAGGTTCTCACGAATGGGAAATCGATTAGAGCACTCAGCCACGACATATGCGAACATGATCCATTGGAAGGCGCGTTTCATGGGGAAAAAGAACACAGTCGGTAACAGGTGTAGGAGCAAGATAATTGGGTTCGTGCTGCTGTATGTCTTCTCACAACCGGGCAAGTCAACTTCTCCATCGTCGCCCTTGGCAGCCTTAACTTCAACAGCTTCAATGATCTTGTGCTCTATCTCTCCAACAGTGCTGTGGTGGAAGAGAATGTCACCGGCCAGGAAAATAGCGAATTCGCGACGAAGTTGCGAAACCATTCGACCAGCACTAAGACTATCACCTCCAGCAGCAAAAAAGTCGGTAAGACGAGATACTTCCTCTGGTGCACAAGACAAGGCCACAGCGAAAATCTCACGTACGCGCTGCTGAATGGGCGACAGGTTACCATCCGAGTTGCGGGCAAGGATGGCCTCATTGATCGCGGCCGAGTCGGGGTTTCCGTAGAAGTCGAGAGGCATGGGACCTTTGAGTGGAATGATACGGCTAGGTACGAGATAGCCATGGAGGTGGTCGTGGAGCTCGCCAGGTGTCACATGGTCATCATCTGGGTTCTGGACAAACAAAATAACCTGTGCGAGCCCATCGCGCGGGTTTATTTGCACGTGCATGTCAGGGGTATTTGCTCTCTTGGTGAGAACTGAGCGGATTATTTTATCATCGATGACACACAAGTTCTTCGAGATTGATGCGCTGAGTGGAGCGCCAGTAGGTGGGCAGACAGCTTCGTAGTGCCTGCTTGCCAGGGGTGTGGCCGTGGTCAAGATATCCAGGGACAGCCGCTCTGCGAGCTTGATCCGCTGGATTTTGTTGTTTGCCTTGGGCACGCCGTCCATGTATACTACCAGAGCGGGCCACTTAGGCTGGTGGAGAATAGGCTGCAGTGCTTCGTGTATCTGGCGAAGATCCGGCCTAGTGAAGCCCGGAGGTGTGACAATAACCACACCGACAACTTCTTGCAGTACCTCGTCTGGGACAGAAAAGGCTAACGTCTCAGTAACACGACCATACAGCGGGGATTCAGGATCCTTGGCTGTGGTCAGGATTGCATTTTCCACTTCGACGGGAGAGATAATTTCACCACCACGGTTGATGACCTCCTTGCTGCGGCCAGTGATGTACAGGTAGTTGTCATCGTCGAGGTGTCCAAGATCACCAGTATCAAACCAGCCGGATTCGTTGAATGCACTGGTGTCAATCTTGCCTCCAGGGGTCAGATACCCTTCAAAAGCGGGTGATCCACGAATGCAGATGTGTCCTAGCATCCCATTTTGCTGGACAGGCTCGCCACTCTCGGTCAGAATTGCAACCTCAGGACCGACGATCTTTCCCGATGTTCCATGGCGATCAAGCTTGTAGCTCCTCGGTGGCGCGGCAATAGGCATACATTCAGTCATACCGTAACTGGGGAGGACGGCGCAGTGGAAAATATCATGGAGCTGCACGGCAAGTGTTGGAGGGAGACCACCACCAGCGTTGCAGATAAACTGGATGGCACTTTGCTTGACAGCATCGGGGCGGTGCTCAGCTTCAGCAAGAATCATCTGGTGCATTGTAGGTGTAGCATAGTACCAAGTTGGTGTCATATGAGGAGTTTGCACGGCATCCCAGAACATGCTGGGGTCAAACGAGGGGCAACATATTGTGGCACCGCCGGCGAGTACGGGTGAGAAGATACTTCGCATGATGCCACCACTGATAATGTTAGCTGTCTTCCTATAATTTAATTTGGCAGGGAACATACACATGGTTCAGAGGCATCATATTAAGACAGATATCTGTCTCGGACAGTTCGACTGACTCTATGGTAGCCATGGTACCCGCGATGAGGTTGTAAGTTGTGATGGGAACCAGCTTCTTAGTACCACTAGTACCACTAGTGAACAAGATAATGGCGATATCGTCCCCAGAATTGGGGGGATGGTTGTATGCACCAGAAGCATTGTGCGCAGAGACCACCCGGAAAGTCATGTCTTCAAGTTGCTCAATACCAAACACTGGCCGACTGCCATTGTTCAGCTGCAGCTTGCCAATGTCAGCGTCCAGCGCGACAACAGCATCAGCTTGCGAGTTTTCTATATCTGTCTGTAATTGCTCTGGCACCGTGTTCGTTGTCATAGGCACAATGGTGTACCTGTTGACGAAAGCAAGAACAGCGACTGCCATCAGAGGGCCGTTAGGCAAGATGACAGCGATGCGAGGCTTTCCATGACGGGAGAGTCCCACGGGAAGCTGGAAACTCTCCAAGAACTGCCGTATGGCAATATGTGTCAGATGCCGTCCGGTGTTAGCATCGATGAGACCGGCGCGGGAGTCTGTCCCTATTAATTCCGCAACGCTGGGGGTGGCTGCTTTGACTTGTGCACGGAGGTAGGTAATTGATTCATTGTTGTTGGCCTTGATGGATTCGGGAATGGACTTGTAAATGTCCTGAAATGTTAGGATTAGGTGACGGATGGGCCAAGAGCCGGTGTGTAGGGATAATAGAGCGGAGAGTTGACGGCAAGAGTCTGGATGAGAGGCCTCACTGCGGAGGTGTAAAAGCTGTTCTATAAGTCTGTATGACGGTCAGAATTGGAAGAAACTTCAATAGGACATCCAAAAAGGGGTGGAAAAAAGATCATGATAAATGTCACAAAACATACGAAGATCTTGATAAGTCTGCCATTGTATATATCTTTTGTGCAGATAATGTCTCAACTCAACTTGATACACAACCCAAAAAGGAGAAGTCCTTCACGACTTATATGCTGCCCCATTCCCTAGTAACACCCACTACAAACCTGATATAGACCCAAAAGTAGGAGTCCTTCACAGCTTACTGTATCCACTAACGATATCCACCCGATCCACCGACATCTTGCAAGTTACATCACAGACCTCATTGTGATCCCGAAATCATCCATGCAAAGTACGGCGGCAAGCTCGGTCGAGGCTGAGAAGAGAAAGATCCGCAGGGCATCCCGATACTCATGGTCTACCCACGGAATTCCGTTCATGGTCGGATAGATCAGCTTGTACATCACACAGCTGAGAGGATGGTATTGGTCAAAGATAGAGACATCATGTCGTCTATCATCTCAGGGCCGTGATGTGATCGAAAGTCTAGGGCCTTGATAGACATTGGAGTTTCCGGAGGCCGAATGTCAAAATCGGACTCCTGTTTCAATTGAGCTTTTTGTTATTAAACTTTCTGTTTGATATTATTCGAATTTCCTTTTGCCGAATGCAGTAATATACCGGCATGATCTTGATAAGCCAACCTTCAGGATCGCCGTTTCGAATAAACTAGCGTGATTATATGCATATTCTGAGTATATCTCTATACAATTTCACATGAAATCTCCGAATTTCGCTACATGAAGAACTTTCAATCAATGATAATGTCTCTTAAACCACATATGAAGTGGATCTAGGTAGGGCGACACGATAATCGGATTTTAGGATCGCTTCTGATCAGCAATTTAGGCCATTGCCAACACCACCGATCACATGGCTATAAAATGGGAAATGCTCACACCTACTCCATACGCTTCCAGAAGCTCGGGCTTTTGATAGATTTAGGGTAATTACTCGGGCGATCAATCAAAGTATTGGAAGCTATGTCCGGAAAGGTCCACATGGCAGCATTGGCAACAATCCGCCCTACAATTATGTAATTTGGCCATTATCATATAGAATGAAAATGATCTACACTATGTAATGCAAAACATGGAGCACACCTTTTTGTTAATTAATAGCCCACCTATCAGCTGCGTAGATATTTCAGAGTTACATACATCGTACATACGGAGTACCTCGGAGTACCTCGTACTCCGTACGGAGTACGAGGTAGATAAGTGCTGGAGAATCCACTTCCCGAACTAGGGCTTGCCAAGGCTCTTGGCAGGTAATTAGGTTACTTGGCAAGGAAATCGATCCCATGTGTTCACCTATGTAAGTTTCATCCACATTGTTTTCCACTGCGGTCCAGGTTTGGCCATATAATTTTCCCCCAATAATAGGCCGTTCTGAGATCCGTGGCGTGAAAATTCTGCAGCTTCTGCTGGACCATAAAGCTTGGTCTCATCAATAGCATTGAGTTCCCGACGTTGAGGCCGCCGATCTCAACGCGCCGATCTCAAACGCGCCGATCCTAGTGAGGGCAACGCTGCCCAATAGTCAGGATAGAGCGGTCTCGAGTATTCCGTGATTCCAAGGTTCCCATTGCGACTAAAACTGTAAAAATTCAACCCTGCTGTGATCAAGAGTAATTGACCCTGGATTACCTCCACTCCCTATGCATAGCATGCATGGCACGTTGAGGGGTAACACCATTGTATTGGCTGCAGACTGCATCATTCTTAAATCTACGATTGGAGCGCCACTCGATCCAGGTACTCAGTATGGAGTAAGTTCAACGCAGACACAAAGAAGCTTTTCCTCTCTCTATGGAGAGTGACATTGGTCTCGAATCCCGAACATGCCGAGGCCGCTCTACCTTACGTATAAGTCAGGCTAAAGCGGTTAGAACGTTTGGCTAGCCCGTAAGCTCCGACGGGTTATCTAGCTTCCTTATCTGCACACAAATTTCTGTACGGAGTACACCGTCACAGTATGAAAAGTAGCAATGGGGATCAAATCGTACCGAATAAACCTCCAGCGTATAATCGAAGATATTCATTCTAATTGGGGCCTTGGGATTTTGACGGCCCTTTCGAGCCCCGCTGGCGTCCTGTGAGGCGCTTTGAAAGGTATTCGTAGGGCTTATCGTAAGGCCCTTCAGGTACTTTTTGCGGCCACCAATTGGAAGAAGGGAGGCTTCGTATTCTCGACAGGACGAACATTGAGAAACTTATCCAGTTGGATGTTTTTCGTTGTCTCTTGTGCTTTTCGGCCTCTTTGTGAGGACCCCTGTAACTGTAGAATGGGGGCCATTTCAAATAGATAAGCCCTCGTATACGGTATCCTCCGCTGCCCTCAACTATGAAATCTCCAGTTTTCTTTCCTTGCCTCATATGCTAGATCCGGATCCAGAGTTGAATACTACAGGAATTAGGCAGAATATAAGATTTTGTCTAATCAAAATGCATGTCTCCATAGAATATATGTACATGGCGGAAAAAATAAAGTGCGGTAGAAATATGGCAGAATCCTGAATAGTACTAGATCAGGAAGGCGGTACTATAATTCCAGGCCTGTCCCTGAAAACCTAGTTAAAAACCTCGTATTACGTACGCAGCACGCTGGTCCGAGGTTCCAAGATTCCGCAGCTATGAGTATATGTTGTACGAAGGTGCACCGATGGCCATGTTCCTCGAATAGGAATACAATATGTAAATATTTAGAGCACTCTTATCACGAACTTATGGGAGTAAGAGGCGAGCACTGCCTTTTTGAGGTTATTGTATTAAGAGATTAACCAACTAGTAATGGTGACCTCGCGATAAGAGCTGACTCAAGTGAGAAGGGGGAAGAGGTATCAGCCAACACCACACTGCGCCATGAATCAGTACAACACTCCTCCTTCCCCTCAGCACCGCTCATTCAAACACCATCTCCTCAGACCCCACCAAACTATAAGTTTCCGCTGAGTTTTCCTTTGAGTAGGCTGGGGAGATGGCAGCTGCCCTCCGCAGCATCCATACTAGCAAACCGAACGGCTGCTCGAGAGCGCCTCGACGACCGACAGTAGCAAATTCCGACCGCTAATAAATATTAGAGTTGTGTTCTTTGCTGGTATTAACCAGCTTACCTTTGACTCGTGACTTATTTTCAAAAAATGCCAAACGGATCCAGTATACGCCATACCGTAGACACTGCAGTTGCGCTTCTGCTCGTCCTTACGTCCACGGTGGATGCACCCTTTCATACCGATTAGCTTGCTTAAATATAGTTTAATACATATAGCGAGATATAACCCATATATCCGAGGAGTTGGGGAATAGGATTGCTCCCCTTAGCGCCGCCCTTTACCTCAACGATAAGGACCTCGCTCTCGCCATACCAGACTCTATAGCCTGGTCTCCTAGAGAGAATCGCCCTCTTTCGTTTAAGGGTAACTGGGCCAAAAATTATAATCCCTCTCGTATTAGATATTCAACGGCTGCGCATTTTTGATATTTAAAGTGGCAGTCGTATAGGCGTTAAGAATAATAGAGTCAATAACCCACCGAGCACTAGCTTCAGTAGTTCTAGATTGGCTAAAAGCCTTCTCAATAGGACCCATTGTGGTCACTATATTCAATTAGCCAGCTTCCCCCTCTTCTCTATATCTTGGATTACGTACTAAGGTAGGGGGAGAGGGGGAGCGACTATACGTCCTTCATCTCCATATCATGGCTATCGAATTGAAGATAGAGGCACTGTTCTACATTCTTCACGTTTATTTCTGAGATTTGGACGCTCTTATATTGTTTGCTCTTATCCTCTAGTTTGTCGGTTGTTTCCTTGAGCTCATGTCGGTCGATATGGTTGCCCAGGAACTTTCTCGCCGAGGTTTTGAGCTTGAAGAAGAGCTTATGATGCTCTTTAAGCACAATATCTGTGGCAATGATACTTTCGCTGACGGTACCCTCTGTACCCTCCGCACCCTCCGCACCTTCCGTGCTCCAGCTCATCCTGGTAATAATGGGGTTGATCGAGCGTGGCTGAAGAGCTGGTAGTGGTGTGGCGAGAGTGTGGTTGATGGTATTGCTGCGATGAACCAAGTGATGGTGCTATGAGATGTAAGATGAGAGGAGATTGTGAGAAGAAAGAAAGACGGGAGTTTACCCGTGGACCTAGACTAGTTCGATAAGGTTTCGGCTCATCAGCCTTGTGGGGTGCGGCGGGTGATGGACTGCACCAAAGGTATGTACATTGTACAGTGAGCCCAGTATGGGCGACGGATCAGACCACTACGACAAAAGTAATTTTTTGCCGAGTAAAGAATAAGTAATTCATACATCTTACACCTCATACTTGTAATTGCGGAGCTTCGTAACCTTGTGTATATGTCACGTGACGGTTGTTTTCTCTGAATCAATGCGGTGAAATGTCATCGGCCAACTTTGGCAGAATAATCCAGCTGGCAGAATAAATATTGACTAATCTGGCTAGACGATACTATCACATATTTTGCAAGACAGCCACCGGAACTGACTGATCTGTCAAAAAAATCTCCAGAGCATTCCCGTGAGCCTACCTCCCACGGCCGTCAATTCAGTAGCTCGGCTGGTGAGGATGTCCTTATGACAGAGTAGTAGTGATACGATCATACACTCGGCGTTATCTCAATCAATCAATCAAAGTTCAATTAACCTGTTGCAGTCTAACTAGTTACGTATGACTATGCAGGCGCTTCTCCAGCCTACAGCACTAGTGCTGCATGTGACGTTCCAGGTCGATCAATAAAGAAAGAGTGCATATACAACAGAAGAGTGTATTCCGACGAAGATAACTAAGATAAGGAAGAGAGAAGAAGCAAGTGCAGAAGTGGGAGAGGGCCTGCTTATATAGCCGGCACTCTGTAACGCTGCAAATAACAAACATGCAAACCATACAAACATAGCGATCGTAACACTGCAGTACTAAACCAAGGCTCAATAAAAAGGGAAGAAATAGGGTCCTATAAATAAGGGGTTAGAGATACTATAACTTTAAAGCTAGGGGAGTATTAAAGAGGTACCAGCTACCCGTAAGCGACCACTCGGGGTGGTGACGCATACGGGTTATAGTTTGCTGAGCGTGGACGAACCAAAGTCTGTCCTAATGTGACCTACTGTATGGAGTAGTATAGGTTATATACTCTATATGAGCCTTTAGGCGGTAGGGGTAGGCTTATCTGCTTATTTACTTACTTACTTGCTTAATGGCCTGCAGCCGGCTTAGTGGCTACGCCGCGGTTTACTTATTTACTGCAGTGGTTTCCAGAGCAGGATGACTAAGCGGCTATGTGACATAACTAAAAGCACTCCCGAGGCATAGATAGCAACGCAGACACCTTCCACTTCTCTTCTCAGTAATCACCCCATGGTGTTCTCCTCTCTAGCACCCTACTACTCCCAGTGACGACTCTGCTCTCACACCCGTTTCGCAGGCAGGGCTGTCGGTGCCCCTATCCTAGGGACCCCTCTTCAATAAGTAGGATCAGGTGACTAGTGAAGAGGGAAATGCACGATGGGCAGCCTGGCCATGCAGGCAAGACGAGAACGACACAACAACACCAACCATCCAGGGAGGGGTCAGCTAGCAAGCATAGGGATCAAATAGACCACACCATAGCATATGATCTCCTAGTACACAAACATCTCGCAACTCGTTTTTCATTCTTGGGGTGATGATCCTTCTTGACTACCTGCTCCCCGAAACTCTACTTGACAACCAGGCTTTCGTTTTCTCTGCCTGAAGGACAAGGCCACTAAACTAGGCATCCCGACTTTCCCCACTGCACTAGATATATAAAAAGGATAATAACGAGAAATATATTATAACTAAGCAACTTAATCAACTCAATCATCCAATTCATGTAGTCTACTTACACATCAACTGTCCAATCTAACAGCCTTATATGTCTTAACATTATCATTCAATACAGACAACAGTACCAAAATTCCCCAGGTGCTGCAGCACTTATCAAGGCCTAATTATATGGTCCGGCCACTACATACCCATGAGCATACCTCCCACGATTATCCATTCATTAGCTCTGCCGGTGAGGATATCTCTATAGCGGACCGGTAGGAATGAGTACCATTTTTAGCTAAAAATATGTATTGCTTTGGTTTTCAATGAACATCTTGTTTCGCCACTTCATTTAACGTACATATCCTTAGAAATCTAGGTCACCGGCATCGGAATAGAAATCTGCCCAGGCACAAGACTCATCCAAATACGACAGAGCCAAAAATGTAACATCCTAGCACCATGATTGCTAACCCATTGTCCTCGAACGCATCCACATTCTAGAATAGAAAACACAGTGTCACAGTCCCGCAGATATATTGAGGTAGTATATGCTACCTGGCTCCTCGAGATTTCTCCGTACCTCTCGCTATCTGTTGGATATTCTTCCTCCCAAGGATTCAATGGTAGTTGCCTTTCACCAATAAATCCGTACCAGAGTAGTCCTTCATCTAGCAGAGGGTGAACTTCATTCAAGATATTCGTACAAGGGAGTACCACGTCACGTATTCGTAAATAGCCTTGGCTACCCCTCGGTTGAGCTTTCACTTCGGTATATGCCGGACCATTCACGGCCTTTCCATCTTTCTCTATAAATCCAATACACGATCGAGGAGGCTGCTGAAATAACATTCGTTTCCAGCTTGCGCCTTTTCGGAGAAAGACTTCGTCGCTCTGAGGATCGATCTGGGGTATCTTCGCCCCTCCTTCTACTAGCGGCGCTTTCCATTTGTGCGCTTGTCTTGCGCAAAACCATGGCCATATACATTCTTCTAGCAATGGGTTGCGAATTCCCGGCGTCCCGCGTGGTAGAGTATAATTGACGGGCTTAAAAAACAGGGCAGCCTGTAAGTCGCTCGAGTCCCGAATCAGGAAGTGCCATTTACGGAAGACTCTTTGAGCGGATGCGAGTAAAGTGCGCGTGTTAGTTGCGAGTAGGATCAGTTCAAGGATTTCCGTTATCAGGAAAACCTTGTGCGGCTCTAATGAAGCCATATCACAGAGATTTAGGGACTATTCTGTTGAAGGACGATAACTCAATAGGGACAGATATTTTCTAATGAGGGACATTTACTAAAAAGAGCGTGTCAGAGAGACGTCCGTTCCCTCTATGGTACTATGGACAAGTTCATACCTAAAATAGCTTAGTGGTATGCACTTCCGTAGCCTCGCTAGTATACGGCGCGTTGAACTTTGCTGTGGACTAGGAACCGGCGTAGGTACGTACCTAGGCCGAACTACATGTCTGATAGAAGGGTATATATAATTTTCTAGATCAGTGAGCCCTAGATTTTAGATAGAGATAGGATGATTATACATGGACCACTTGACTTACGCTGTTACGAGATAGAAGCATTTGGTAGAAATAATTCAGATTAATTTTGTATTTGGTACTTTACCATAGTGCAAATCAGAGCCGGTCTTATACCCCTAGTCGCGGCTCTGCGTTTTATAGGAAATATTCACAATACGTGAGAACGGTCGATTTACTTAAAAAGACGATGTTGAATCATCCCTTTCGCCGTTATCGCCGTTCCTGATTAGTGATGGATGCCTTCCGCGGAACGGCACGAGTAGATACAGAATTATTTATCACACAGATCGTCGAAGAGATAACGATACAAATCCATTACCGGCGCAAGATAGGTGTACCCACAAATTGCCAAAGAAGCTAGGAAGCTAAGGGAGTAGAAAGCCGGCCATTGGTACTCGGCATACCACACAAGAGTGTGTATTACAGTTAGTTAGCGATGTCCGCACAGATTGTTGAAATTGCGGGTTTTGTCATTTTAGAAAAGTTAGAGTTCTTAATATCAGCCAGGAGAGCCAGAGCCAGAAAGTTGAAGGGCGATAGGGAGGACTTCATAGAACCACGCACAAGGATACACAGCGGTAGGCCTAATAACGTAATTTACGGAAAGAATTTTACAGCGGAAAGACCACGTTTGTACATGGTATTGTGGGAGATAATCGTGGTGATTCCGTATAGGGGATTTTATAGATCTTGTCGAATTTCGTACAGCGTAATTTACCACTAGACCTTAACAAAAACCAAGGTTCCTGTTTAGGGCCTAGAGGGGTCATATCCCATTCTTGACAGATCTAATTAGGACTAGTGCCATACTACCAACCAGCTTAAGCGCATGATTGTTACCATATATCTACCAGTGATCTCGGCGGCCGCAGTCCGCCGAGATAGTCGTGTCGCAGAGCAAAGCGACCGATCCTAACTTCCTATGCTACGTAAATTATGACTGTAGAAGCTCTGGGGAAGATAATGATGGTTCATTCTGTATGTAGGTATGGACCATCGGGACATAAAAATCCCACGTGACTGTATGGTCATAATCTAGCTAAATCAGGTCTGGTCTATTATCAGACCCTTACCTCCGATGAGCGGGACAAGCTGGGCGGCCCTCCCTTCGCCATCCTGAATTTCACATGCCACAATACCGCCAATCCCACTGAAGAAGGCTTCATCTGAATGTATGTTCAGATACCATACCACAAGACCCTCCGCAGTAACTGGGAGGTCAGAGAGCTCCAAGCTGAAGCAGCCGTGTGCACAAAGAGTACGAGGCAGTGACTACACTTAGCAAAAGCAAGTGTCAAGCAGTCCCAGAGCTTTCAGGCTATGGGCAGGATAGACAAGGACCAGAAGCACATGTCCCCAACGGCTATCTGAACATTGCAGATCATTGACTTGGTATATTAGACATTTCGCTGGATTTCGCTTTGCTGCGAAGATTGAGGACCAACCACTATCCGTACTCACCTATGAAATGTGGGGTTTGGCCAAACCCCCTGAAAAGAGCGGCTGGCATCTAAATACGTCGGATTGGATCTGGTGGCGAAGGGGTAGGGACGATAGGCCACTGCGATAGCTTCGAAATTCATATTATCTCGTATCACCAGTACTTCACAGAAAAGGTAGTCCTATGAGATAACATACATGAACCCTATCTCACTTAGGCTCCACCCAATGCTCTGTGTCGTTATCTATGTCGTCAGCAGTACTTGCGATACTGCATACATAGAACATGCACTGTTTCATGGACACCTGAGTGAACGTACTACCAGCCCCCTGGGAGGCTAGAGGGGTTGGGATATAGTAGTCGATTGATCGAACGGGTGGGGAGTACCATACCTCCCAAGCCCCTGCAGGAGACCGGTATTACCTCAAGAAGACTGTTTCGTCATATGTCGAGATCCGTACTCACAACTCAGCTCCTGCATGTCTCTCAGGGGCTGTGCCAGCTTGATGACGAGTCCAGCGTGGTTGTTGGTAATCGCATCACTTAGTCTATGCGCCTACCCAAGGAACTTTCAGCTCGCCGACAAGCTTGATATTGAGTCCATTTGAATTCTAATTCAACGCGACAACATCGGGCGTTTTTTGTATCCGGAACCCGAGCATTTAAAGTCGGCGAACGAGAACTCGACCCATTTCGCCTCCAGGACCGCTCCAAACTCCTGGCCAATTGCCTGCTGGAAGCGGCCTTGAAGCCCGTGCTCATCTCCGACGCAGACTCTCTCTGGGTTATCATTTCTTGGGCGCAGGGCTTGCCGGGATGCTCCAGTGCCTCGGCACCACCTTTGGGCTCGATGATTATCGATAAGCTTCTCGTAAAAAGAAGGCCATGGAGACAGGGCTCCTTAAAATACCAAGGCCTTCCTTGTGAGTTTGAGTTCGATTATCTCTGCCTTGATTAGGCATCGCGATGTGCAATAGGAGGGGGGGGGCATCCGCCACGAGTGTTGCGCATCGCGTTGGAGGGCGTAGTGTATGGGCCGATTCTCAGGGTGGGCAATGGAATTTCGACGATTCGTCGACACCGAATCATTTTAGTAAAAAGTTCCGTTTTAATTCATCTCACCTCGCTAAGGTTCTCGGAGAGAAAAAAAGGGTAAACCAACAGAGGGACGCCCGTCGCCTCGGCATCTCCTTAGCATACCGAGCCGTTCAGTCCAGCCAGCAGCTGATTTGTCCAGCCCTCTTTTATCCGGTGGAGAGTATTACGCGCCGAGGTAGTGAAGTTGGTGAATCTTGTGGTGGTCAGCCGCTTCTTCTTCTTCGTCTTCTTCTTCTTCTTCGTCTTCTTCTTGGGTATGATAGAGGGCGCAGGGGTCTCTGGAGTCTTGGGGTTTGTCGGAGGGGAACGGGCATCAACACCCTGCCCTTCGCGGACCTACTCGCTCACAATAACATCTTTAGGGCTATTCCATGATATATTAGCCTCAATGCATATATAGGCAAGGGTCTGCCAATATAGTTTCTATGAAAATCATGGTTTACCACTTACGTGATATTCTCGGGATCATTGCCCTTAGAAGCTGGCCTCTAAATAATAAAGCCGGCGCCACCAAGGAGCCCAACCACAACAATCCAAACGGCCCAAAAGCCCGACTGAGTCAGAACTTGTTGGCTTGCAGACCGAGAAGTCCCGGAAGCAGAGCGAGATGAGGTGGATTGCGTAGTGGAGGTAGATAGACTAGGGGCGGGAAGCACATCAACGATGTTTATGGTATTCGGAATATTGCTTGCCATGGCTGCGATGTTGTGAATACAATTTTACGCTGCTGGGGGAAATACGATGTACCCTCTACGCAACATCGTGCCTGCTTAATCTGTACCAACTACGTCGTAACTACGTTCATAGCTTCCTATTTTACAAAAACAAAAAAAAACTTCTGCAGCTGGGAACCCTCAAAGCGTTTGGAGTAGGATACAAGTATGAGATTGAAGAAGACGAGACTGTGAAGTGCCCCGCTATGGTCAAAATCGACATGGTAGATTATCATTATAATACAATTCTACCTTGCCTCCCTAATTCGAACATCATGAGGCTGTAGTGAGAGAGAACCTCTTCCTATAATAGACTCAGGCTATTCCCGACCCACAAAGATCCACATCCCCACATTCTTAAGCGTTGACTTTGCTCCATCGCAAGCAGAGCAACCAGTCCATCATCTTTGACCCTCGCCGACTGGCCGAAATAAGTTTGTGGGGGTGGGTGGGAAGGAAAACGAAAAGAGTGAAGAGAAACAGAGTGTGTAATGGTAATTCGGTCATTCTTTTTTTCTCTGCCGCCGCTATGCCCCTTCGTAGTGCGGTGTTGCCTCAGGTACCATGGTGCAAGCCAATGACCACCAAATAATCATTTGACCCCACAAAGTCCATCTCCCTTCACTTAATGCCGAACTTTCCTTCTTTTCCTCTTCTGTGCTCTCAGAAATCTCTTCCCTTTTCATCCTCGCAACCTTCTTCCGCACTCTACATCTAATCTCCAAGATGACTGATATCTCTCAGATCTTCAAAGGCACTCAGATCGCCCTTCCTGGCTCCGCAGATCTCCAGCTGAATGCGAGTACATGGGTGATCGACGAGAAGCTTTATGAGAATAGAGTCGATGGAGTGCGTGAGCCTACTTCTGATCCCGACGAACAGCCATCCGGTTGGGAGGCTAAGTATCTATGTCACGATCAACATTTCCCCAATAATCACGCCTTCATGAGAGTCTACTGTCAAGGTCCTGATGAGGGAACAGAATTCCTCCTGCCGGAGGTTCGAGCCCAACAGGCAAATCCTCACTTTGAAAAGCGGGAAGCCAAAGCTCGGAAGAAGTTCAGCCAAGGTGGATGCAAAAGTGTACCTTCACTACTTGGATATGGCCAATCCACGCAAGGGGAAAACGGACCTGTACCTGGAGGATACATAACCTATCTTGTTTGGGAAAAGGTCCCCGGGCAGGTCCTCACTCCGGAACTCTTCTGGTCATTCGAGCGACCAAAACGTGATCTCGTTCGCCGAAAGTTCCGGGCTGCATATGAGTAAGTGCAGAGTCAAGTCTTTGAGATCATGCTAACGCAAAGTCAGGGATATGTCGTCCTTTGGCTGGGGTCCAGGAGGGGGGGATATCACAAAGATTATATGGGACAAAGAATGCGCCGATCTATGGATCTCAGCGTTTCGCGCTTCATATCCAACTGACGACAAGTGGGGGGATCGCATTCTGGCTTATTTCAACTTGATCGAGCCACCACCGCGCGACGTCTGGGGGAACATTTGTGAGGATCTTGATAAATGGGAGTGGTGATACAGGCAGGTTTCTATTGATATTGATGACAGGGAGAACATCCAGGTACCGCTTCAGTGATCCTCGAAGGTAAACTCTCCGCCTTTTTTGAGGTGTGAGTATCTCTCATAACGAGTTTCTTCTTGGAGTAACTCCCCTGTTTTGAAGGTGCGAGTAATATTCTATTGTCTTCCAAGATTTTGCTTCGTGATCAATCCAATTCTTAACGATCTCCGAATTTACGTTTCCACCTATTCAAAGTTCACTTAATATTCCTCCAGTAGGCTCTTTTGCTCTCAAATATAACAATGGAGATGTTCCAGATCTTATCTAATAGCGTGGAGGCCTGTAGCCGAAATTTCTGGACTCTGCATGTATAAGTCACACTCGACTCTGTTTATCCTAAAGCTTATCAACGTCAGATCAAAGCTACGAACCCGCAAGCTACTTATCATAGGCCACGTTTTCGAAACTAAGGAATCATTCGATTGATATCAATAGGAAGAAGAAGTTATGCTATAATACAATTCTACGGCATTCATGATTATACGAACTAACTGCCAAGCAACTTCGGAAAACGTAAAACTCCAGTGCCAACAAACATCAAAACATCAAACACGGTGTCTCATCAATTCATAATCGGTAGGATGGTCGGACCGGCACCGCCTGGAAGCCTATGAGCAGGGATGGCCTTTATAAAAATGCCATTCTCAAGGAATTATTGCTGACATTGACAGAGTAATATCTACTGATCCAGACCCATCATAATAGGTCCGAATCCTAATTTTGCCTCCATATTCTACCTGTGTGATAGACCGATTCGCCGTTTAGAGCGTGATGTCAATTTCGATGGATGAGGTTGAACGCTGCATGTCAGTCTCCGTGATATACTGCATACTGGACGTAATCAAGTCCTCGAGAACTGTAAAAGTCCAATGGAAGTCAAAGTTGATCACATATATCACGATGATGGCAATGATAGTGGTAAAACACCCGCTGTTGAAGCAAGCAAATATGCTAATCCATCTGCCTCCATGGCATTTGCGTCATAAAAATCTTGAAATAACGACCCTTCTTAATGCAAAGCGGACCCAAAATTGGCAGATCTCAGAGAGGCGGTGTCCTTCAGAGGCTACCATGGCCCCCGGGTCCCGGGTTTACCTTGCGTATGAGCCACTGCTTTGGCGAAGATTCCTAGATAGACGGGCTAGGTGTTTAGGTGGTGTAATCGGCGCAAATTCTCAGGCCAGTATGAAAACCCTCAAATTGATGAAGTCGAAGCGTAAAAAGGCGTAGAATATCGATCATGTCGCTGCCAATTTGTTGCAATTAAATGTTTTGTCGGATGAAACAAACGTGGAGTTTTGTGGGAAGAATTAGTCCAGCAGGGGAGAGATCACCGGTTGCAAGTCGAATGCGTAGGGTGAGAATCGAGGTTGGTCAGATGATTGCCCAACGAGAGCAGGGCCCATGCACTCTTTGAATCCCATACTGTATTCGCCTAATATATAGAGAGAAGCGACCAGACCATTGGTCTATATATCAAGTGGCGGCTAAATTGAGAAGGGAGAAAGAATAGGAACACCCAAAGAAGGAACGGTCAGCCTACGAAGGTTCAGAGGGCGGCCCTGACACTCAGGGAGTTACAAGGATGAATTGACGATTCCCTAAGTTTACGACTACTCCAGATAGTAAATCAGATTGAAAGCAGCGAGGAAATTTGAGTAGGTTGACAAGTTTCATTGAAGACTGAATGGAGCGCTAAGTCAAGACTTCTATACACTTGATCACACATTCGACAAAGGAAAGGGATCCACTCGCATGGGGAGTTTTGTCTTCAGAGATACCCACACCTCTCTACATTGGTAGGAGAGGGGAGCTTACTCACAGCTCCATAAATGAAGCGGAGTTTTCTCGTGCCCTATTTTATTGATTCCACCCAGCTTTTGGAGGTAGTTGGTTATCGACCTTGCCTTGCCCACGCGCCAGGATCGCAATATAGAAAAAACATTCTCTCACGGTCACCACCGGAGATCTTTTGGTGTAGATATTGGACGCCAGAATCACTGGGGAGCAATCCACGACCCATGTCGTACCGTCGTGGCGTTGTCGGAGAAAGATCGTCTCTTCATAATTCGACAGAAAGCCGTACATACACCCCCGTCTCTTTCATATATCCGAGAATCTGGCCCACTAAGACCCGAAAATGAGAATTTTGGCAGAAGGGCTCGAACTTTAGGCGACGCTCGATACGGTGATGGACAACCCACGGCACCTTCAGCTCACCCACAAGCTTCAACTCATTCCTTGATGTCTTCATAGTACAATCTGGGACTTTTCCCCCTGGATTAGGAAGACATTTGGAATCGGCAAACCGGATATCAAGCCTTTGAGCTTCAAACGCCTGTCCAAGTGTTTGGCCGATCGCCTGTTGAAACCTTCCCTGTACACCTGTCTCATCTCCGACAAAGTCCTTATTGTCATCAAGATTGTGGGTCTTCAGGGTGTATCCGATAACGCTGCTGCTCCAATGTTGGTTATCCATTGTTGCTCGTACATTCTGAAAGAAATTTGGCCAATGATTCAAGTCGCCGTTGTAAACAAGTGGGTGTACGGCATTGGAGCTCGTATGGAAATCTGTCATCAGTAGAGGAGGTAGAGCCGAGTTGACGGTCTCACGTTCGCGGATTTGCTTACCCATGATGTAGATGAATGCTGTTGATGGTAGTTTCGGAAGTGTGAAGAGCGAGATGAAAGTGTGGGAAAGATGAGATGGAAGCGAGAAACCACTAGTTAGGAAGGCAGGAGGGCTCTCCTCGTGCTTCAGTCCTCGCATTTTCAGATTTCAGACTTTCAATCTCTCCGACCAACCAACCAGTCAGTCAACTTGCTTGATGAAGACAATTCCTCTCCATACTGCATAGGCATACTCAGCACCAAATGCAGGGATAACCAATTCATTCACCTAACTGATATTGAGGCCACAAATCCGCTCGTTTCCTACGACCCCTGCCCAAGTCTACGCACTTCAATTCGAAAACAAATAGCACCGAAGCTCGCTTATCCCCGAAACAGACCGCATTCCTCGATGCACTCAAAAGCTGACAGAATGATCATCTTCCAGGTGTGAAGGCGTATCCAAAGGCAAATCCACGGCGTTGTTTGTGAGATCCTCCAATAATTATTCCGACCAGGCAATTGATCTCCCGAAGGTTTCATCTGATCTGTCTAGTGATGGAAAGGCGTGCAGTTGCCAGCCGCCAGTTCCCAGGAGGTCGATGACGCAGTCTACGTGAATTAAATGGCGTCCTAATTTTAATTAGACTTGTTCCAGATCCACAATCGATACTTCGTACTAATGCCTCGCCCCACGGGTGTGCATTTACCAAGAAGGCCGCGTACAATAACCGACTTGTCATTATATCGAACTTACATTGAAGATCATTGGGGGAAAAAAAAGTAACCGGCAATTGCAACCGAAGATGAAAGTTTCAATTCTCGAGACATCTACTGAGAGGGACTCTACTTCATCTCCTCTCCGTCGGAGTCGAGATCCAGGTTGATTTCGAATTCGGCATCAAGGCCGTCTGTGATAGAGAGAGCATCAGTCGGCTCCTCATTGGCCTGCTCTGCGCTCCCCTCTTGGAGTCGCAGGCGCGACAGCTCGGCATTCTCCTGTTGGAGGCGAGCAATGGTCTCCTGCTGCTGGGCCAATGCAGCCTCCAGCTGTTCCAGTCGGTCGGGTTGGCCTGCAATACCCCTTGGCAACAGCGCCCCTCGTCCTCTTCCTCTTCCTCCTCTCCACCCACCGCCCCGCCCCCCTCGGTTCTGGCCTCGGCCACGACCCCAGGCCAAATTGGTGGTGGTGGAGCCCACTCCCGCGACCCCACCGAAAACCGACCCCTATGTCCATCAGTCAGTATCAGTCTTCTAGATTTAATTTTGTCAAAGAATGGCTTCTTACAGCGATGTTGATTACTGGGGCTCCTTGCCCGGCATTGGCGCTGCCTTGGGCATATCGCCAATGGTCGTGGGTGCGGTGGCCGCGCACACCGCACACACCGCAGCGACCCCGGTTGCGTTTCTACCATGATTTAGCATCAATGTTACATGGTTGCCGGCTTGCATACCTTTTGGGAAGCGCCCTTCCCACGATTGCCTTGGCCCTCGTGGCCGTGGGGGGGGGGGGGGGGGGGGGGGGGGGGGGGGGGGGGGGGGGCGGGGGGGGGGGGGGGGGGGGCGGGGGGGGG